>NC_091449.1:62991352-63089863 GCF_964237555.1 Oryctolagus cuniculus
ACTCAAGCATTTGTCTCCCTCAGTAGGGTAAAGGGGCCTTCACTCCTGACCTCCTGTTGGAGATGTTGGTAAAAGATTAAGCAGATGACTTCAAAATTCTCACCCAAATCCCAAACTCAACAGTCCGCAGAACACAGAGCTCTAAGGCCTTTCTTGATAACACAAAGGTGCTTCAACTGAATCTGGCTTATAGAAAAATAACACCCACTGATTAATAAAGACACAGAAAGCATACTGAGGAGTTAATGAGAACTGAAAGATTGAAAATGAGTTTAAGCATCATACCTAATGGGCTATAGAGATATCTGAGACAATCACAAATTCCACATAAATGAAAGATCTGAATATACTAGTTCTTTCATTCAATAGATTATTTTCAGTCTTGCACTATGCTAGGTACTAAAGACGGAACAAGACAGAATCATTGCCCTCATAAAGCTTGCAACCTACGGGCAGGTGTTGAAAATAAACTACAACACAACATATTTGAGTGGGTGTTATAAGAGCAGAACAGCACTCTGTAGGACCCCAAAGATGACAGAAACCCTTGATGAGTGCACTATCTAAGCTGAGAACTGAAGGATGAGTAGGCTTGAAGCAAGCAAAAACTTGGCAGTGGTTGGGAACAGGCAGAGTCTCCCATCATTTTGAAGGGCATGACTGAAGGCGAGAACGTGAACATCAAGGAGTTGAATGCAGGTCTCTCTGGCTGTAACACGTGATGTCAACAGAGACGGGTGTGAGAAGGAATCAAATCACAAACAAGTTCACATACTACTTAAAGGTATTTCACCAGAAGGGAGACATGATAGGATGGCAAATTTAGAAGGATCTTATAAATTCAGTATCAAGAAAAACAGGAGTGGACTAGAATAGACAGTGCTGGATGACCCAAGCAATGGGAGTTGCCTCCTGCATTAAAGTGGGGAGGGTGAATAAGAAGACAGGACAGCTACAAGAAGTATGCATGAGGCTGATTCAACAGAACATAGCTTAATGTTTGGGAAAAACAAAGGAAGTTGTATTTCTACCTTGGGGAACGTAAACAGAGGTGCTATTGAGGCTAAAACCCAGAAGGAAGGTCCTAAATACAACTTCGGGTATTTTGAGTTTAAAGAGTCCAAATTTAGCTATATGGATAGTTCTGGAGCTCAAGACTTGGAATCACCCTCACAATCTCTGCAGCACAAAGAGAGAACAGACGAAGCACAGGACAAAGCCACAACAAAGTGCAAGATGCCAAACAGGCAGCAGCAGATGAGAATGGAACGGCAAATGAAGAGTGGAGGATCATTCAAGGCAAACGTGTCAAGAACAAGGAGTAGAGACCCAACGAGAGTGATGTGTGGGAGCATGTGCCACGTGTTGCATGAGGAGTCAAGGCAACCGCAGTGTAACACTGGTACGTGGCAAGCCTGTAAATACTCACACCCAGCCTGCCCCAAGAGGCTGGCAAATGACAAATGATGCCTTCAAGAGACACTAGTAACTCACCAATTGGTGAATGACAAGAAGAGATGACATACTGGGTGGTATATTCCTACCCAGGGCTGATATATTCCTTTCCAGGGCTGACGTGCCCATCCCTAAGGCTGCTAGGAAGATCTCTGCTGGCAAAGGCTCACAGACGTGTCCCTCAAGGGGATTTGCCCTCTGAACCAGGAAACTGTTCTGCCCAAGACTGCACGCTCTGGCTCTCAGCACAATCTACCAGTAACGGCTGGTTGATGCCGGGATATAAGGACCCAGTGCCCTTTCCTTGCTGTGGGACATTTCTGAAGGGCCATCACAGCTCCACAGTTGCCCATGATCAGCCAAGACCTTGACTGTAACCTCATTGCATGTCACTTTGTCACCTGTCCAATCCTGCCCTCCCCATGTCCTTCCAGGTGCCACCTCTCAAAGGCAACTGTTACACTAAACCCTCTGGACACAACCCTCCATTTCAGAGTCTGTCTCCAGGCAAACCAATCCACGCTGGGTGCTGTATATCAAACTGGGCCAAGACACTGAGGCTAGGTAAGAGGCAAAGCCAAGAATGGCAAGGGCAACTGCAAACCTCTGGATGTTGGGTGTGTGTGGTGTGAAAGGGGCTGTGACATGCACAGCTCAACAGACCATGGCGACTCTCGTACAGTCATCGCTCATAAAGAGGAGCAATGGCTTAAAGATTTTGGTGTGCTCTCGTGGACTTCTGTTGTCTAATGTATCTACACGAGTCTGATGGGAGGAGGGGGAAAAAATGGACACTTGAATTTTAAGGACAATCTGGAAGAATCTTCTCAGGAAAGTGAGAGAACACAGTCACACAGGAAGCAAGGAAGGAAGCTCACTGCACAGAAGGCCAGGAAGGTCTAGAAGCAATGGTTTCAAATGTCTTCAATCATTCATTCCGTGAGTGTTTACTGAAAGGCCACAAGCTGGAAATGCAAGCATGAGGGGCACAGACATGGTCCCTGTCCTCATGGAGCTCAGCAGTGGAACCATGCGCCCCGTCAAAATGGTTCCAGGATCCCTACAGGTCAAAGGAGACACCTGTGATAATTTCTCAGTGAAGATGGCATTTGCAAACCTGCCTCGGGACACCTGCTTATCAGCAAGTTACGTTATGAAAACGATTAAGCCCATTTTTATTAACAGTAAAAAAAAAAAAAAAAAAAAAAAAAAACCTTTGAATGAGGTCCAAGACATCCGTCCCTTTCTGTCTGCATCTGGTTTGCTAGTAAGTAACTTTCTTTGATTTGCTATGAAAAATGGGTGTAGGTGATAGCAAGTTTGGTTTCGTTGGTTTGATCACCTTGTCTTGGCATCTCAGTATCTTTTTTTGTTTGTTCTCACTGATCCTGAAGTTTGACAAAAGAGAAAAAGATAGTATTTGCTTCATATTTGAACCTCTAATAGATAACTGCTCCCATTCCTTCTCTCAAATTCTCAACAACCCTACACTACCTTGTATGTAACATAAGGAAACAAAGTGTGGGGTAGTGCATTATTAGCCCACACTGATCAACACAACTTCCAGAATATTCACCAACCACCACCACCTGAACTGTAAGTGGTATTTAATTGAATATGGTGACTACACTGTAAAACTCTATTTGCGGCCAGTGCTGCGGCTCACTAGGCTAATCCTCCGCCTTGCGGCGCTGGCACACCAGGTTCTAGTCCCAGTCGGGGCGCCGGATTCTGTCCCGGTTGCCCCTCTTCCAGGCCAGCTCTCTGCTGTGGCCAGGGAGTCCAGTGGAGGATGGCCCAAGTCCTTGGGCCCTGCATCCCATGGGAGACCAGGAAAAGCACCTGGCTCCTGCCATTGGATCAGCGCGGTGCACCGGCCGCGGCAGCCATTGGAGGGTGAACCAACGGCAAAGGAAGACCTTTCTCTCTGTCTCTCTCTCTCACTGTCCACTCTGCCTGTCAAAAAAAAAAAAAAAACTCTATTTGCATGCTTCATTTTAATAAGGAGATAAGGATAGGCTTGAATTTTTGAAAGAATATTTCAGACCCACAACTCTGCTAAAACAGAATTTCCCAGATATGTCCAGAGATGGTGGAAAAAGCTATGCTCTGGGGGCTGGCCTCGTGGTGTAGCAGGTTAAACCACTGCCTGTGACGCCAGCATCCCTTATGGACGCCGGTTCAAGTCCTGGCTGCTCCACTTCCAATGCAGCTTCCCGTTAATGCACCTGGCAAAGCAGCAGAAGATGGCTCAGGTGCTTGGGGCTCTGCACCCATGTGGGAGACCCAGAAGAAGCTCCTGGTTTTGGCCCATCCCAGCCCCGACTACGGTGGCCAACTGAGGAGTGAACCAGCAGATAAAAGACCTCCCTTTCTCTATCCCTCCCTGTTTATCTCTGTAACTCTGCCTTTCAAATAAATAAATCTTTTAAAAAATGAAAAAAAGCTGTATTCTAAGGCCTGCTCATGAAGAAGCTGCACAAAGGCGACCAGGCTTCTCCTGAAAACAATGGAAAACTCCAGCATTTAAAAAAATTTCATATAACTGTATGCATGGGTTTAGTTTCTCAATTATTATATTCCAAAAGAATTTAAAAGCTACTCACGGCTGCAGCCCCAACACCACCACAGTTTTAGGGACACAGTTGACATATAGTATTTGATGGGTGAATGACTGAATAACTTTTTTTTTTTGACAGGCAGAGTGGACAGTTGAGAGAGAGAGAGACAGAGAGACAGAGAGAAAGGTCTTCCTTTGCCGTTGGTTCAACCCCCAATTGCCACTGTGGCCGGCACACTGCGCTGATCCGAAGCCAGGAGCCAGGTGCTTATCCTGGTCTCCCATGCGGGTGCAGGGCCCAAGCACTTGGGCCATCCTCTGCTGTCTTCCAAGGCCACAGCAGAGAGCTAGCCTGGAAGAGGGGCAACCAGGACAGAATCCGGTGCCCCAACTGGGACTAGAACCCGGGGTACCAGTGCCGCAGGAGGAGGATTAGCCTATTGAGCCGCAGCGCCAGCCACTGAATAACTTCTAAACTAAAATTCAAACCCGGCATTTGTGTAGGTGCTAGTTTTTTTTAATGAAGTCCGGGAAGACATAATTTCTAAAACACTGGAGTAGAAGACAAGGAAATGAAAATCAAACAGGAGAATTCCCCAATCGAGAACTTGAAGCTAGAGCAGTGGCTCTTTGGTAGGGGAATTCCTGGCACGGCAGTTGTGGGGCCCACAGCCTGTCCCACAGATGTGTCCATGTAACCCGCTAAGCCAGTTACAAGGCAACCTGGTGATGTGTCAATATTGGAGAATTTGAGGAGAAATGAAGCACTGGAGCCAAGAGGGAGTAACCTGAAAACAGTGCCGTTTATTAAAAAAAGAAAATGCCAAATCAATGGTCCTCCAAGCCTTCTAAGGAATCCATCAGCTTACAAAGGCCCATCAATGGATGGGCCTTTCATCGGAGCAGTGTGACCTGTGGACGTAATGGTTTTCACCCACTGGCTAAAGCTAGCTGGGTAGTGTCAAAGAATGACAGTGAACTGAAGGGGTGGATCAGGACTAAGACCAGGTCCATTCACTCACTCACCAGAGCCAGAGACTAACTCATGGCAGGAAGAACCTCAGACCCAAGATGGGCCTGCCCATGAAGCCCGGGATCACCCACACTTGCCATCCTGCACATGGCTTCAGGAACAACTCCAACATGACAAATCACTCTAGGCTTGGCAGGTTCTTGAAGCCACCAGTTCCAGCCTAGAGCCATGAGCTCTAGGCCTGCCACTCTTCACACAAGCAAGATAACGGCAGCAATAAGATGACCACAACTAAGAAGCAAGGTGTTCATCTGAAGACGTAATCAACTTAATCAGCAGGGTTTTCAATACCAGAACAGGCACTGTTTTACAGCACAGGCTACCAAAAACAACCAAGAAAGTCAAAGACACTGTGTAGCTGAAAACTGTTATCAAACGTTACTGCATGGACGAGAAACCCAACTACATCCACAGGACGGGTCATCAGGAAGGAGAGCCTGGAACTCTCAGGCATACACTGGAGAGCCACTTTTCACCAGGGATGTCTCAGTTTGGTCTCAGAGCCTCTTAACTGATGGATTCAGGGCCAGCAAGATTCGCTAGGATAATCGCCCTTACGTACAGCCAGTTGATTATGGACTCTAATCACACTGTCAGAAGACCTTCACGGCAACACCTACATTAGTGTTTCACTGAATAACCGAGGACTGGAGCCAGCCAAGTTAACTCATCAAACTGATCATCACCACACTCTTCTGCCCACCCCACTCAGACAAATGCTGCTGTTACAAACCACTGATGACAACTTCTATCTCCTTGTCCTCAACTCAGCAAGTCCTCTTCCTTGGTCAACTTTTATTTAGAATTGTTCTGTATGACTGTACTATACATGTTTGGCTTTTTTCACCAGTTAAAACCACTGGAGATGTCAAACATAACTGTCATACATCAGCAGAAAGCTGCACAGGATTTAAGGAAAACCACTTCTTCTAAGAGTGTAAATCCAATAACCCAAAGTCTACACCACAAACTTACATCAGTTCGGTCACTGAAAGAAGAGCCTGCATAGAACTGGGCGGGGGATGGAATGGTTGATCTGTTCTCAAACCTCACCTTAAGTAATATATTCTCTCTCCTCACCCTTACATGCAAGACTGGTAAGAGCTGCCCACACAAGACGTCTCTACACCCACATTCGACGCATACCCTCGAGTCGTCATCATGCTGCAATTAAGCCCTCCTCAACCCACCAGTGCACAATCTGTAATGGATGCGCCTCAAGCTTACCAAAGATTCCCTGGCTGTGCAATCCAAAGGACACTACTGGCCATCGCCTCTTTCTTAAAACAGACTCTCCCAGTTCCTTCTGTACACCAAAGCCTCTTGGTGTTTCTTCTCTACCTCTTGCTACTTCCTTGTCAATCTGATCTTCTCTGCTTCCACCTCTAAAATGCCATTTTCTCCATCATTGGACGCCTCCTCCTATTTAACTCCCTGTTTACCAGTGACCTTCAGTCTCTATCTCTTGCCAGATATTGCTACTGATGTCCAGGCTCACATGACTACTGCTCCAGCTGTGTATATGCACATGTTCAAAACAGAACAAAAACTCAAAACTGATTGTTCTTTCCACTGCCTTTACCTCCCTCAACGAATACGTCTTCCCAAGTCCCACCATCCACTTAACGAACTAAAACAAAAACCTCAAAATTATCCCTAAACTTGACTTCCCTTTAATGCTCATATACTGTCAACTGAGTTTTAGTTGAGGAGAGGAGGGGAGACAACAGCTGAAAATGACATTTCCATCCAGACTCCTTTGCAGCTAGGTTTGGAAACATAACTATTGATCAATGAGGAAAAAACAGAAAGGGATGCAACTTCCAGACAGCTGTATATGGAGAAATGACTTGATTTCATACTTCAGTCTGTCCTCTATATGCTCAAAAAGGACACAGTTTCATGACTACCTTGGGCCATGCAAGGATTTGACACAGCAGATAATGACAGAATTAAAAGACAAAAGGAGAACCTCACAGAGCATCATACCAATACTATGCTGCCCAACTCCAAAACTTACTTCATGAAAAAGAATAAAGCCTGTGTAAACCACTGTTATTGTATACTTTCTATCACATGCTGTTAAAACATAATCTAGGCTAACATGAAACAGCGCTGATTATTCTCAAATCCCAATTCCATCCATTTCTCTCTATCCCTATTAACACTCTCTTATTTTAAGCCACCATGATCTTGTATTTCAATTATGGAAACAGCATATAGTATTAACGAGTCACCCTGCTTGTAGTCTTCTTCCAAGCTAATCTACTACCTATTTCTGAAGGGCAATCAGAGATTATGTTATCATCTGCATTAAAAATGTTCACATTCTTCAACCCAGTAATTTTCTCAGAAACTATCCTGAGGAGAGTTGTAAAATATGCATTCAAATAATTACATTTATGGATTTTCATAACAGCAATGTTTATAATGGTTTACAAATGGAAAAAATCTAGATGTCAAACAACTGGGGATAGTTACAAAGGGAAAATGGTGCACACAAAGGAATATTTACCTGTCACTAAAAGTTATAACAGAATATCTTAGAATATGAGGCAACACTCATAATTAACACATATATTTAAATGAAATACAGTGAACATAAATAGTATGTATCCTATTTTCCAATTTGATTTTTAATACATAAAAATGTGCAAAAGGCAATTCCAGTCTTACCTTCATCTCTACACCAAAAAAGCCATGATTTTAATTAATACAAGTATCACATTAGTATTTATTAGACACTGCTTATGTACTAAACACATAATAATGGTTACACTGGGTGTTACAATTGCTTTTCTCTTTGCCCATATTTTTTCATTATTTGAAAGGCAAAGACACACATACACACTCCCTAAATGTCCACAAAGGCCAGGACTGGGTCAAGTCAAAGTCAGGATCTAGGAACTTAATCCGGTTCTCCCACATGGGTTGCAGGGGCCCAACTTGAGCCATTATCTGCTGCCTCCAGAGTCTGCCTTGGCAGGACACTGGAATCAGGAGCCAGAACCAGGAATCAAATCCTGGCACTCTGGTATAGGATATAGGCATTTTTTTTTTTTTGACAGGCAGAGTGGACAGTGAGAGAGAGAGAGAGAGAGAAAGGTCTTCCTTTTGCCGTTGGTTCACCCTCCAATGGCCACCGCGGCCGGAGCACCATGCTGATCCGAAGGCAGGAGCCAGGTGCTTCTCCTGGTCTCCCGTGTGGGTGCAGGGCCCAAGCACTTGGGCCATCCTCCACTGCACTCCCGGGACACAGCAGAGAGCTAGCCTGGAAGAGGGGCAACCGGGACAGAATCCGGCGCCCCGACCGGGACTAGAACCCGGTGTGCCAGCGCCACAGGCGGAGGATTAGCCTATTGAGCCGCGGCGCCATCAGGATATGGGCATCTTAAACACTAGGCCTAACACTAGTTCCACTTGTATTTCTAAAAAATACAACAATAAATGTAAACTGCTTCCAAAAAGAAAAACAATAGCAATCTCACAAGTCCTGCAAATCTGATGATGCTCTTTGTGTAGCTTGCATTCTTCAGTCACCTCTGGGCAGCCTTCTTTCATTCCTCTAAGGCAGGATCACACATCCCCCTAACCTGTTCCTGGAGAACCCCCACTTTCCCCATAGCACCATCAACCGTCTGTTCTTACCAGTATTTCCCACTAGCTCATGAGCTCATGGAGGGCACATTCATCACTTCCCTAACACCTGGCTTGCCTGGTGGCCTATAATATAAAATAGACAAATGAACACTGGCACTAAGCAGTCAGTCACATCTATACCTCTCTTCACCATCCAAGAGATGCAGAAAGACCCACATCCTTGGAATCTAAATGTCTGTCTCCAGTACTTAAGATCTTAATAGCAACGGGCCTGAATCATTGCTTAGCAATCGATCAGGCTGTAAACAGCCGTACCAACTCTTTTCAAGGCAGTTTAAGCCCCTAAGAAATGACTGCATGCAGTAAGGAGCAACATAACACTAAAGTCTACTTGCAAATAAGCTGATGCCTACCCACAGGAGATCATTTGAAATAACACTCAAAATATGGGAGAATCATACATGCATTACATTTTCATTGGGTGTCTACCATATGCCAAAGATCCATCCAATTCTAAGTAGGAGAATGATACTGATATAACAGGTAAATTATGATGATTCATATGCAATTTTTCCTAATTTTTTACCATTTTGAAGCAATCATAGGTAAGCACTCACAAGGAAAGAAAACAGCTTAATATACGACAGCCTTGTAGCAAATCTGTAAATACAATCAAGTGTCTCCCTCTGTTGTGAATGGTGGCTAATGTAGTGGCTTCAAGAACCACTAAGATCTCCACCGTGTTAACCTGCATGGCAACCCAGGGCGGATGAAGAAACTACAAAAGCATTTCTCCCCACGAGGATAAATGAAGAATGCCACCCCCTGGACCAGAGCTACTTTTGATGAAAATTTTCTCTATCACAAGGGAAGACCCTGTGAGATCTTCAAAATGAGGAAACACAAGCTCAGGGTGGACCTGAAGGATGGATCGACTTGCTAAGGACAAACCACAGACAGTGGAGATTCAACCGCAGTGTATTTTTATTAGCTCTGCTTTTGTTTTTGTCAAGAGTTTTGGTTACAAGGCTCAAGAGGTATCCACTGATCCACCTCAATCCTGTTTTTCCCATGAGCTCTCTTATTTCGAGGAGCATGATGGTTGCAGAATGGGAAGCACACCAAGTGTCTTATCCCGAAAGTACTCACACACTCACCCTGTACCACAGTCCATTTTTAACTACAGATTTCATTCAACAAACTTAAAAAATTATTTTTATTTGAAACTAATAAACATTTTTATGGAGTGAAAGCATTTTCTTATATATTATACACATAATTGCACAGATCTATTTAGATACATATGTATAGAGGCAGAGATGCATGTCAATCCCAAAAGAAAGATATCTCACATCTTGATGACATTTCATCCTTTAACTTTGGAAAGTATAAATACGCTGAATGTTGGCACAGAAAAAACCGTCAAGTCCTCCTCAAGTTTCCACTTGGCCACCACTGACTTCCTCTTCACATAACCAGCACACTCTTCAGACTTCACCAACCAAGGAGAGCCCTCCTCCACAGCACCAGCTAACCACTAGGGAAGGGGTGTACAATACCATCCAACAGCAAGGAAATTCACACGGTTGCAGCACAAATTCGGGGCTTCTAGTGTAGAACAGCGCAGCCCTCTGGCTCAGGCAACTTGCCTTCCACAGAGAGAACTCTGCCACCCTACTGGTGGTTTCACCGCCATTGAGAGACCATGAAGTAGGAAGAAAAGAAAGTAACACTGAATGTAAGGGCAACAAAGGCCACCCAAGGAACTTGATGCATTCTTAAATCAGTCTTCTGGTCACTGATTCCAGCCACAAACGTGCAAGAAGCTGGAGACCCAGAGATGAACAAAACCAGAAAACTGAGTTCCTGTTTCACTGATGATGACTTCCTGATATCCAAACATCTCAGTATAGGAATAATTAGAATCCTGAAGTTACACACTCTAATGCCTACTGGAGGCACATTCCTAAGTGTGGGAAAGAAGGAAGATGCTATGCTCCATCTAAAAGTACTCAAATACATTCTTCTTCTCTCCTAGACCTGGCTTACAGGCAGCCACTTTATGACCGCATATTTAGCAGAATATGGACCAGTGCATCTGGGTAAGGCATTTGACATTGCACCCAGGTAGATACCCATCTCTAAGACACAAGCCAATATTTAAAATCACCTTCATATAAGTGATGGTCGTATCACTTCAGAACAAGCTGAGAACTCCACCCTAGACAAGCAACGCAGAACAATCTATCAAGATCCAAAATGTTGGAAACTGAGCTGGATGCCATGTTTCCTCACTATGACTGAAGCGTTGACATTACCTAAAGTTTTCATTTTCCAGTGACTTTAAAGTTGGCCCCGATTCCATTACAATGCTGTTTGAAGGTGTTTTACTCTTCACAACCCAAGTCTCTTCTTCACCACAAAGGGTCAAAGATGATGTCAGCTGACACCCAAGTGAAGAATATCAACGACAAATGTAGTAACCCTTAGCCACATAAAATGTGGTTTCTTGGCTGAAGGTTACAAGAAGCCATTGAGGTACACTCAAGTACAATGCTTAAATAGAGTTAGACTTTAATTTGGAATATTTTTTCTTTCAAAGTCAATGTAATGGATATTCCAAGATTTTTCCTTAAATCAATGGCCTTTTTATGTATACAACTATTCTGCAGGTTTTTAGAAATATATATATATGCTAATGTACACTTAGCACTTCTTGTTTTTAAAGTTAAATTTGAACAACAAATTAAATTCCAGAGTTTATATTATGTAACATAGACACAGGCTATAAAAATGGTGACACTGGTATTCTTGTAATGCAATTTAGCCCTTTTTAGTAATGATTATGCAAATAATTGGCCACGGGAAAACCACTTTACATCTAGTGCAATTATCCACTATCACAGAAGTCGTTATTATTATTGTCCTGCTTATTGAACTTCAGTGAGAACTCTTGAGGTACCGATAGTCCCAAGGCCACTGTGAAAACTCTCCTCTTAACAGACTCATCTGGCCTCTATGATTACCAACGTTAGGGACAGCGGATTCAGATGAACATTAAACAAGAAATTATCCCCAGGAGTTTCATCGTTCCAAACGTTAAATGAGGGAATACCGACAGCTCTTGATATGTCTTCAACGCCTCTGCAATGCAACTTCTCACCAGGGCAAAAAAGGATGCAACATCAAAGGGCAGAAAAATCCATGAACCCAACGAGATCAGTTTTGCTCCCGAATCTCATCTTCTTTTGGCCAAGGTCCTCACAGTGTGGCTTATGTATGCTTCAGCAAGGTCAATCAACCCTTCCATTTTACTGTGCTTTGGTTTTCTGGCTTCAGAAATTATTCTGCCATCTTGAAACGGCCCAAGGAAGGTGCCTGGGCGATCCACTGGTCACATGTGCCACGGTCGCTTCCTCCGCAGGTCTCCATCAACTTCATCTTCTCTATCAGCACAGGGATGATGAAGACCACAGTGTGCAGATCGGGCAACCCATATCATTCTTCCACCCCATTCCATCACCCCACTGGAGCCTGCTGGCTATCGGTCCATGACTGGGCCTCATCAAGTCCACAACCATCCAAGAGACCCGGGTCACACAGGCGGCCAAGATGTCCACTGGCCTGTTGTCCATGCTTCCCCCTCTAAAGCCAGCCAGCGAATCCATCCGAAAAAGCTTCAGCCGCTGCCCAAGACGGCCAGGGAGAAAGCAGCTGATGGTGCTCCCGGTACATTCTCTTGGCCTAAAGGCTAATTCCCCCACTCTGGGTGGAATCTCAGTTGAGCCAAAAAGCCTCGAGAGCTAGAGCTAGCCCTGACTGCATCGTGCCCGGGAGTCCCGGTGCAGGCTGACGCCCCCAGCCTGCTTTCTTGGACAGAGGCCTCCTGGTTGAAGACGGCATCTTCATCCTGAGCCTTCCCTTGGGGAACCAGCTCTCCTCGGGGACCGGGGGTCGTTTCTCGGCTCGTCCACCTGTCGGAGACCCACAGCAGCAGTCGCTCGTCCAGGGCAAGCCAAGCTCTGGCTGGCCAGACGATGGGTGTTTCTCCACTGCTGGAAAGACGCCCAGCTAGTGCCACTCCTCAGACGGTTTCTCGACATCCAGGGCTGGCCACTACCTGTGTGGACCTGGACACAGGTATCCGCAGAGGGTGACCGGGCGCTGAGGGCAGGGCTAGGAGTCCCGGGTCCCCGCAGCGGCGTGCACCGCCCACCTCGCGCTTCCAGCCTCTCCTCTTTTCCACCGGGGCCCTCGACAGCGCCCCCTCTCGCCTCCAGCGAGCACGGCACCCGCAAGGACCGCCCCCACGCCCCAGCCCCGAGGGCTTCCGAGCCCCGGGCGGGGGCGGCAGGTGGGGGGAGGGGAGGGTGGACCGGTGGCCCCCCAGGAAACGGTCTCGCGGGTGACTCGCGAGCTCCCACCCGACCGCCCCCTTCGGGGTCCCCCAGGACCCCCGCCTCGCCCCTGCCGCGCCCCGTTCGGACTGCCCGCCCCCACCCCGCTCTCCCGCGCCCCCGGCCCAGCCCGGGCCGCGCACCCAGCGCCCCGCACCCCCGCCGGGCGCCGCGCGGCCCCCCGCCTTCCCGGCACGTCCGGCGCCGACTTTTACCTGTACTTTCTGTACTCGAGGCGGCTCGTCGGGCGAGAAACACCTCCCCGGGACCGCTACCTCCCCCGCCCGGCTCCGCCCGGCTTCCTCCTTCCCCCCTCTAAGGCCGCAAAGTAGATGGAGTAAGAGAGAGTGTGTGCGAGAGAAAGAGAAAGAGCGAGCGGGAGCGGGCGCGGGCGCCGCGGGAGGCGGCGGGCGGCGCGCCCGGCCCCCGCCACCCTCCGGCCGCCGCCGCCGCCGCGGGCTCGGCAACTCCGGCTCGCGCCCGGCCCGGCCCCGGCCCGGTCCCCGCCGCCCGCCGCCCGCCGCCGCCCGCGCCCCCGCGTCCCCGTACCTCGTAAAGGTCCCCAGAAGCCATGCCAGGCTGCGGAACTTGGCTCGCCGGGTGTGCGCGTCTGCTCGCTCGCGCCCTCCGTGCGTGTGCGCGCGGGGGCCAGTGCGCGCGTGTGTGCGCGCGTGTGTGTGTGTGTGCGCGAGTGTGTGTGGTGTGTTGAGTAAACTGTGTTTTTGCAGAATGACAGGCTTGGGGGCTGCCTATGCGCAGAATCAGAGCGGGCGGCGGCGGGGCTGGCGTAACCGGCAGCGGCGGCGGCGGCGGCGGCGGCGGCACCACGAGCGCGGGCAGCAGCGACGGCCGCGCAGCGCGCCCGGGAGGCACGGACGCGGCCCGAGCGCCGCGGCCCCCGCGACCCGGCGACCCGGCGGCGGTGGCTGCAGCCGGCAACGGCTCGCCCCGGCGCCGCCTGCAGGAAGCCGCCCCGCGCCCGCCGCCGGCCCGGACGCTGCTGCCACTGGGCGAGTCCCCGCCCCCCGGGAGCCCGGCCCGGCCCCCGGGGCGGGGGGGGACGGGGGCGGCTGCCGGGCCGCGCCCCGGGGGACCGGTCCCGGAGCCCGGCAGCGCTCAGACCCGCCCCGCCGCCCCGGGCCGGCTGGGCCGGCGGCCGGCGGGCCCCCGGGGGTGGCGGGCCAGGTGCCCGCCGGGCGTGCCGACCCCGGGCCGCGAAGGGGCGGCCGGGAGGCAGGTAGGGGGGCTGCGGGTGCGGGGCGCAGGGGCCGGGCTGCGGCGCGGGTGCCCACCGCCCCCACCCCCAGGAGGGCAGCGGCCGCCGCTCTCGCAGACCTGGCCCCTCGGGGCTGCACGGCCCCTCCCTCCAGGCTGGTCGGTAAAACGTGGAGCCCCGGGGAGGGGAGGGACGGAATGGCCCCCTCCTCGGGCGCCAAGGAGAGCCAGGACAGCGTGGGCGCCGCATATTCCCCGGAAAGTCCTCAGAGCCAGGCGTGGCCTTCCCGCCACACTCCCGCGCTCCTGCCCCCCAGTGTGTGCGCTCGTCAGTTGATGAACAAACATTTCACGAAGTCCGCTCGACTGGTTTCTTGGACAGGCACGACTGGGACCCTGCCCACAGGCGACTTTGAATCGGGGAGGGGTGACGCGGTCCGCAAGTGCGCAGCGCATTGGTGCAGAGCTCCTAGCAAAGTCCAGGCACCAGGGATAGAGAGCCTGGACAAGGTCCCTAAAGTCCAAGCCCGTTCTCAGGTCGCCTCTTCCTTCTAATGTCATGGTCACCCTTCTTACCAAAAATGCAGTTGTCTCAGAACCTGGGGAGGCAGGCAGTTCCGGAATGGGAGGCAAGGTCTCCCCAACTCCGCTCCCGCTAAACACACAGACACACACACCCAGACACACACACACAGAAACCACTCTCCAGCGGTGATGTGGCCTCAACTCGCATCCTCCCTGCCACACTTCCTACCTGTGAAGCCGGCCAGGTCCCTATGTCCATCTGAGTCTTGTTGCCCTTGTCTCTAAATGGGCCCGGATGAGGCGCACCTGGAGCGATGTGAGAGTAAATAGGATCATGGATTCTCGGAGAAGCCCATCCAGTCCAGCAGGGCTCGGTGGAGGTCATTTCTTTCTGAATCTGGAGGGTGAGATGGCAAGGGGGCCAGAGGAATGGTTGGATCCAGAGCTTGTCGGACTTTTACAAGTCACAGTTCTTGATCAAACGAAGCAATACTGGATTACATCTAGACTGTGAAGTGTTCAGGTCTGGTTCAATCCAGGACACGTGGGTTTGCACATACTGTTCCCTCTGCCTGGAGTGCCCTTCCACATGGAGGCCATCTGGAGAGCTGGCTTTTCCTGCTTCTTTATCTTTGTATCGTAAGCATCCACCCGACTCCTGACAGCAGTACACAAGGAATGTTGTTTGTCAGACTGCCAGCGCAACAAATTTTATACCCATTTCCAGTTAAAATCCTGTATTAAAATGGTGAGGGGGAAAAAGGGGTGTGGAAGTACGAGAAGGCGTATTTGGTTTAGCAACTGTGGAAACTGTTATACCAGTTCTTTTTCCTCTTCTTGTTATTTTCCCAATGGTCATGGCTTTAAATAATAGCATTAATAATAACCAGTTCTCTATCTGTAGGTAGAAAAATAAATTTTAATGATCCTTAATTTGTACTTGGAAATAAATACCCCTACCATAACATGAGGATGTAATTTGGGGAGTGGAAGACAAGAAAGACACTGGGTTTGGAAATAATATGCTAGCCAAATTTGAATATATAATCAGTAGTTTTACAAAAACACCACAGACTTGACTTGTGCTGGCCAGCTACTCCCTGGGAATGGAAAACCCTGGTCTAGACAACAGTTGTTTGCTGTGTTCACATAAAGCGCTACTCGGTGAGGACTGGCATGTTCAGGGGGATCTTTCATGGAAGACGTGGGACCCAGATGGATCTTGAAGACGTATAGAAAAGGAGTTGGGGTATTTTAAACAGGGGTAAGAAGCAAAGGTGGGCAGCAGGCAATTCTGCAGCAGAGGGGTGTGGGAGACCAGAACGTGCCCTGTGGCAGTCACAGGACCTGGCACAGTGAAGGCGGGTCAGTTGGTGGAGAGTCTCAAATGCTAGACTATGATGTTTGTGACTTAGCAGGTCAGCAGTAGAGCCCTGCATCAATCAAAAGCATGTGACAATCAGAAATGTGCTTTAGAAGACAACGTCTAGAATAGGAGAAAGAGACTTGAAGCGGGGAGGTTAACAGCGGGGAGACCAATTGCAGCGGCCCCCAGTGATGGCAGCAGCAATGGAGAGGAGACGCTGGATTTGTGGGATCTTCGCGAGGAAGAACCGGGCGAACTTTCATTCTGCTTGCTCCGCCTACTCCTATGAAGCATTTGATCCAGATCAACAGAGTTGATGACTAACAGGATGTGTGTGTGCTGAGACTTGGGGGAGGGGCGAGCCACGAAGGGAAGAAAGGGTGCAGAGATGACTAAGGTTTTAAACAGAATGACTGAGCCGCCCATCCATCAGAGCGCTATTTGACTTCGCGTTTACTCCCAGACCAAGGCCGGCTTCCAGGAAGGGCAGATGCTTCCTGAGGGACCCGAGGGGAAGAGGCTGTCACCTTAGGTAGGAACCAAACAGCGGACAGTGCATCTTCGGGAGATGGAGAACTCCTGTGGCTCATGCAGAATGGAAGATACCCACCTGCCTCAAAGTGGGGTAGACCTTCATGCTGTGCATACCTCCAGGGCAGGTGGAGAAAACTCAATGCAAAGTAATGTGAAGAACGTACTGACTCACATGGTTGGAATTACTCTCAGGATTGGCCAAATTCAAGAGCTCAAGGGGTATAACACCTCTTCTCACTCTCTGCTTCGCTCTGCGTGCTGCCCTGTCTTGTTGGAGATAAACTTCTCCCTTGCAGTGTAGACGATGGCGCCTGCAGCTCGCACCATCCGGACTTAGTCTTCATCTGGTATTCCTCAATCTAGGGGAGGTCCCTGCTTGGCTGGTGTAGCTGGCCCGCTCACGTGTGGGCCCACTCCCTGTCATTGGTCACTGCTGGTGCACTGTTGAGTCCCACTGTGGAGCAGGGAGAACGCAGCGATTGCAGTCTAACCAGAATTATAGGATTGGAATGGAGGATGAGCAGGAGTCCACGGGAAGGGTGGGCAGGACACTGCAAAGACGGATGTCCACTATGTACTGGAACAGAATGGGAACTTGAAGCAAGGTGAGTAGCCACCTAGCACGTGGCCTTTCATTAAGCCAGCTGAACATCCAATGCCCTGACTGTGGCATTAAAATAAGGCAGTGGTCGCCTTCTGGTGTTGCCTCAGACACAATCTTGACCTCCTGTATTGTCTGGTGGCTGAACATGTGGGCTCCAGAGAGACTGGTTGGGTTCCAGTTCTTGAATATCATTACTAATTGTATAGTATAAGGCTCTTCTCTGTCCTTTCACTTTCAAATGCATTGTTACTTATTGCTGCATAATCAATTCTCTCCAAAACTCAGTGATTTTAAATAAAAGACACTTCCAATCTCATAATTTGTACAGGTTCTTGATTTGGGAGCATCTTAGCTGGTTGGTTCGGGCTCAAGGTCTCATGGGATTGTAGTTAAAATAATCACTAGGATTTCAGTAATCTGAAGGCTCAGGTGGGGCTGGAGGATCTTCTCTGACATGGCTGCTGGCAAGAGGCCTCGGCTCCTGAGTACATGGCTCACTCCATAGGTTGCTTCAGTGCCGTCACACCACTCTCATCAGCAGCAAATCCAACAAAATCAAGCAAAATCTAACAGAGCAGCTAGCTAATAATCTTAGCACAGTCACTGGTGTAACCCATGCTAAGAGGACCATTGGATGCAGAGTTGACTTGCAGTGTATCAAACTGGATGACTGATCCACACCCATCACGTTAAATATGAGGAAACAGATCCACTCTGAGTGATCCTCGAGAAAAAGAGGAGGCTGAAAACAAGGAGGAAGTCACAACGTTTCTGAAGATCTAACCTTGGACACAAAACAAGGTCACTTCCACCATATTCCATTCTCTGAAACCAAGCCACCAAGCCAAGCCCACACTTGAGGGGAGCAAATTATACCCCACTTTTAAAGGAAAGACAATCAAAGAATTCATGGACATGTTTTCAAACCATCACACCCTGTGTGTAAACTGAAGTGATGGATACCTCATAGAGTTATCCTGAGACTTAGATGAGCTAACCAGTCACTAATAAAGACTGGATTATGGTTCCTGCTATAATAACTATTATGGCTACTATTACCAATTTCAATTCTGATGTATGTCACTAATATCCTTGAATGTTCAAGGTTGCTATAGAAAAACGTTAAATCAAATAAGACCTTTAAGTCGTGTAAAAACTTGTTACCAATTAAACTTCTTAGCATTAAAAATATTTTAATTCCCCAATGATAATATTTGAAGTACACTCATACTTACTCGGTGTCTACAATATGCTTATTGTTTTTCTTGTTGTACAAAATAAATAATGTGTTGCCCTCATGGAACTTACAGTAGAGTGGAGACAGAATTAATGAAGAAAACAGATACAATATTATTGCATGTAGTGAAAGAAGTAGAGAAAAAAATGAATCCAGGGAAAGACAGAGAAACTGAGATAAGGCATGCTGGGGGTGTGAGTGGGAACTGGTTTAGACAAGATGTTCAGGCAAGATCTCACTGAAGTGGGAACATCTGAGCAAAGTGAGGACAGAAGTTAAACCCAAGGTCAGAGAATGTCAGAAAGAGAAAACAGCGAGGGCAAAGCCCTGAAGCTAAAGAAGTTTGCCATGTTCAAGGTCCTGCAGTTAAGCCCATGAAGATGAAGCCAATGAGCACTAAGAGAGAAGTCAGAGCCAACCAAAGGCTGGTAGGCCAAGGCAAGAGATTTGGATTCTTCTACATGATGTGAGAGATCTCTGTGGAGACTTTGAGTGAGACAATGTGGTCTTCTCTGGGCTCCTGGGTAGAGAATAGAACAGGGAGGAACGAGAGTGCTGCTGGACCCCCTTACGGAAGTCCAAGTGTGAGGTGCTGGGGATGGGGACCATGGGGACCACGGGAAAATCCAGCAGGATGAAGAGAGAAGGCTGGATTGGAGGTGTATAGGACGATGCTTGGCATATGAAGACCTGAGTTTTAGGACATGGTAACTGAGATGGTAATACACAGCCGAGTGGAGCCAAGGAGGTGTCCAATATGCAAGTCTTGGGCTGGTCATAGATGTGGGAGTGGTCCTGGATGTAGGAGCGTATTGATGGAAAGGATTCTGGCTGTGGTCTTTGATGGAGTGAGCCCAGATCTGGAAGAGAACAGGGCCTAGATGGAGCCCTAGAGCAATTTAGCATTTAGATATCCGGAAGAGGGTGAAGAAGACTGAGAATGGTGATGAAGACTGGAGAGACCTGACAACAGGATGTGCTCTCCCAAATCCAAGCGAAAGAGAGCAAGACTGGTAGTTTAATAGCCACAGAAGGTGGAATAAGAAGATTAGTCAACGTGCAGTTTTAGTGGTACAGGAAGACTGAAAGCTAAAATAAGTGAGTTAATGGGAGCGATGACAGAGAGGAAGTACAGATGGTGAGCACAGGTGACTCATTCAAGGCCTTTTGCTATAAAGAGCAAAGAAGTGGGTCAGTAGGTGGAAGGGGGCGTTAGATTCAGTCAGGGTTTTTACTATAGAAGTTATTTGCACAATAATAGGAATGAAGCAATGAATACAGGTGAAAGATCATGCAACAGAATTACAGGCTCAGAATCCTTGGAAATTCTAATAGGAGATGCAGAAGACCAAAGTGGAGGGACTGGACTTAGTAGCACAGAGTTTAATTGTATACCCTGAAAATTTATACCCATTCAGAAGCTTGGAACATGACCTTATTTACAGATGTAATCAGTCAAGATGAGTTCATATAAGACTAGCAAGGGCCTTAATCCAATAATAAGGGTTCATATAAAAAAGAGAAAATAGAGACAGAGACTCAGAGAGAGAATGATATCTGAAGAAGATGCAGGCAGACACTGGAGTGATGCATCTACAAGCCAAGGAATGCTGAGGACTGGCAGCAACAACTAACTAGAAACTGTGAAAAGTCAGGGAAGAACTCTTCCCCAAAACCCTACAAGGGAGCATGGCTTTACTAACACTTTGATTTCAGATTTCCAGTCTCCAGAAACATAAAATAATACATTTTTACTGCTGGGATGCACCAGTTTTCAAGTGATTTGTTATAGCAGCCACAGGAAACTAAAATGCCATCCACTGGAATGCCAAGGAAAGCAGAGTCCATGGCTGCAGATGAAGTTGGTTGGCAGACTGGAGTTCTCTTATTATTTCTATGTTCATTAAGTAAACCATGAAATCAACAGATGAAAGTGAGGCTGGCGCCGTGGCTCACTGGGCTAATCCTCCGCCTTGCGGCACCAGCACACCGGGTTCTAGTCCCGGCCGGGGCGCCGGATTCTGTCCCGGTTGCCCCTCTTCCAGGCCAGCTCTCTGCTGTGGCCAGGGAGTGCAGTGGAGGATGGCCCAAGCACTTGGGCCCTGCACCCCATGGGAGACCAGGAGAAGTACATGGCTCTTGCCATCGGATCAGCGTGGTGTGCCGGCCGCAGCGCACTGACCGCGGCGGCCACTGGAGGGTGAACCAACGGCAAAGGAAGACCTTTCTCTCTGTCTCTCTTACTGTCCACTCTGCCTGTCAAAAAAAAAAAAAAAAAAAAAAAAAAAACAGATGAAAGTGAAGAAAAAGAAAAGGTAATACAGACTGCGGTATGTGATTTGCCTGGAATAATACTGGTTTACTCTGTTGCTTCCTCCACTAAAGAAAAATTAATAGTGCCTCCTTTCACTCTCAAAAGTATCCAGGTTTAGACAATATATCTAGTGAGTGTAAGATATTTGAGGACAGATTAAAAGAAGTGGAAAGTTGACTCAGAAAAGTAGATTGTCTAGGAAAACACATACATAATGGCATTGCTGGAAGATGCAGAAGGCCCACTAGATATTTGTTTTCAAAGTTAAAAGTCAGACTGGTAAGCATAGCTGTGCTTATCTAATCACATTTAATCACATTTAATTGTTCAGAGACAGGCTGGAACAGGTAGGGCACTGAGTTCAACCACGTCTGGGACTTGCCATATGTGTTCAACAGGGGGAGAGAAGACAGAGTTAAGAATATGCTTAAGGAAGTGATGATAAATGATAGAATGATGGTTACTGAGTTCAGGCTATAGAAGGAGGGACAAGAGACCATGGGGCGGAGGCAATACAAACAAAAGGACCAGTCAGTGGATTAGGACAAAGATTGTTAGAATGGGTCCACAACAGCTAAGAGATGAACTCCAAATTGTAATCAATACTGGTGACTTACAAGCAACGACCTGGGGTTTTCCAGCCTCCATGTGGGACCATCTTGTCTGTCCTCCACCCCTTTCTTGCTTCTCCCACCCACACTGTAAGGACCCACCCATTCCACCAGAGCCACCAGACTGGACAACAGTATTGGTGTTCAGAGCCTTGGGAATCTTCCTAACAGGGCTGAGTTATCTGAGGGGGAAAATATCTCAGACACTGGGGGTGGGAGGTGGATGGGAAAGGACAGTAGGAGAGCAAATAAGGAAGGACCTTCCAGAAACCCACTAACGGAGGCTTTGACCTTAATTTTACCTAAAGGTAAAACTAAAGAAATGCATTGCACTGGTTATGGACTTCACCAGTTTCTGGTAGTGAAGTGATGCCCCTCCTGCTAGGCACTGACAGCAGAATTCAATGCCTTCATGCATATTACATAGTTTTACTATTTCAACAAGTTAAGAAATATTGGCTCCATTTTATAGCTCTAAGAAGAAAAGCTTTGACCGCAGTGACATACTCTGGGAGGGACAGATAGAGTCTCCGTGACCTTAAGTACCCCAGACTCCTTGTAGGGCGAGTGTTGGGGGAAAGATTATTCATGGCAGAGGCTATCAGAGAGAAAGAAAGCCCCAGTTTTTGGCCCTGACTAAGAACTGACTGTGTGACTTTGAAATCTTGGCATGGCAGGTAGACAGATCCCAGGAAACAAACATTATCCATTTTTTTGTAGTGTGTGAGTGTGTTTTTAAGAAGGCAGTTGGATATAAGTTTGTGAACTCAGCACTCCTTTGTCCACAAATATTAAACATCCATTTAGTTTGTGCACAGTAAATCAGTGTCATTATATATTTTGAAACCAAGATGTGTGCTTTTAGTGCCACTATCAGAGACTTTGAACTTTTTGGTCTCTGCATCCACTGACACTTTCAAGTATGATTGCAAAATCCAAAGGCCTTTTGTCTGTGTGAGTTACGTCTATGGGTAGTTAATGTATTAGAAAGTGAGTTTTAAAATGTTAGATACAGGAATGCACACACACATAATAGTAAAACACAGGCACATACTCCATGAGCTGTCAAAGTGACAAAGTCATCTAAATTCACACTTCTAGAAAACTCCTCTGTACACCTGTGAAAGAATTTAGGGAAAAGGGCAGAAATAGCTCAGTATCAGTATGACAATAGTTTTGATCATACAGATTCCTGACATAGTTTCAAGGGCCCCAAGATTGCCTGGACCACTCAGTGAGAACTACATTTGTGCAGAATGGAGAAGAAGGCTGCCTTTCGTGTGGGTAATGCTGCCTCTTCGCAGACTGTGTAAAGTGTTTCTCATAGACTTGGGCTGCAGTGTTCTACATCTTGGGAGGTAAATGTACATGTTCTCCTTTCTACCCAAGAGAGCCCTGGAAGACAGAGGACATGAGAGCATTGCCCGTCAACCTTAGTTCCAGAGGAATCCTAAAAACACAACTGAAGGAGATCATGGAGTCTCTCCATGATCAGGCACATTCAAGGTGATACGGCCATAGACGTGTGGGGTCCCACAACAGACAGAACCTCTCCTCCTTTTTTCTTCTCCTTCCCTTGCTATTCTTTTCCTTTCTTCCTTTTACAACAAAACATCCCACACCTGTACAAAAGTAGAATGGTTCTTCCTGTGCCCACAGCCCAGACACAGGAAGCACAGATCAAGGTCATTCTTATTTCATCCCTACTATCCCATTTCCTCATTTGAAGCAAGTCCGAGATGACATGATCTCATCTGAAAACATGTGAGTATATGGCTCTAAACAATAATAATTGTTCTCTTAAATGTAATCACACCACTACCACCACACCTAAATTATCATCAAGTCCTGAATATCACCAAATATTCATTTGTCATCCAAACGTCCCCATTTATCTCACAAATGCTTTCTCACAGTTGGTTCGCATAAATCAGATCCAAGTATTCCTACATTACATTTACTTTCTGTTTCTTAAATCTTCTTTAAGATTTTCTCCCCCACCCTGCCTTTATTTCCTTGTAATTTGTTTTAGAAGCTAGATCCTTAGTCAACAGTGTCGCTTAGCACATTCTGGTTTACCCAGTATGTCCCATACATGGGCAGCTCAACTCAGAGGCTTGAGCAGGCTTGGGTTTGTTTTGTGTGCAACTGTGCTTCATAGCTGGTGCTGTGTGCTTCTATCAGGAGGCATATAACATCTGGGCATCTTTATTTTTGTGACGTTAGCAGCTACTGATGATCCTTGTCTAGATTCGCAATTTCATTAGGGGTTGCAAAATGGTGATCTTCTATCATTCCTTCCTTATCAGCTGGAGATGGCCAGGAAATCTTCAACATCTTCGAGAACAGCTGGCCAAATGCTTATTCTTCCCCTTTATTTATCAGTTTTCCCTGTGTCCAGTTGGTTCCTCAACATCCTGAAGTATTTGTTTCTGCAACATTATGAGTTCATGAATTTCAGCATAATCGGTATGTTTTGCACCATTGCCATCATTAGGCATCTTATTGCTCCAACTGCTTCTGCTCTGGGAGGCAGGAACATCTTCCAGCTGACTCCTGAGTCTTTCTTTGATAGCATCTTTGTCTTCTGGCACAAAAAGGTGCTCAAATTTATCTTGACCACTTCCTGCACCCAAGACCTACCATTTCATAAACAATTGCTGATTCCTTTCACTGAAAAGTGATATTAAGATACCTTCAGGTGAATTCCAGATGGTGGTTGCTATTTAGTTACTGTTTCTAGATCTTGTCAATGCCTGAAGCTAGAAAATTTCATAGTTCTTTTAGAACTTGTAATATATACTACAAAGAATGTCCAGCCAATCCTCACTTGAAGCAACTTCTTGTTTGGTGAAATCACCAACTCTCTATACATTTAGATTCATTTGTTTTCATTCTGATTTTTTAGGGATTACATTTTAATTTTTATATATTTTTATTGTGTAAAATATCTACATGGTTCCAAAGTTAAATCTCTAAACCAGATGTATTTGGAGAAGTACAGGTTCAGCCACTTTCCCTCCTCCTTCCCCTTGTAGGTAACCACTTCATTTCATGGGTTATTGTTGAATTTTTCACATAAACAAATATGCACGGATATTCATATACCTTCCCTTCTTAGATAACTCTTATGCTATACAACTCTCTCTTTCCTTTGCTTTTTTCACTAAAAACTATGCCCTAGAGATCATTCCTTAACTTTATTTCGAATTATTATTTTTCTTTTTCTTTTTCTTTTCTTTTTTTTTTTTTTTTTTTTTTTTTTTTTTGACAGGCAGAGTGGACAGTGAGAGAGAGAGAGAGACAGAGAAAAAGGTCTTCCTTTGCCATTGGTTCACCCTCCAATGGCTGCCACGGCCGGCGCACTGCAGCCAGCGCACCGCGCTGATCCAAAGCCAGGAGCCAGGTGCTTCTCCTGGTCACCCATGGGGTGCAGGGCCCAAGCACTTGGGCCATCCTCCACTGCACTCCCGGGCCACAGCAGAGAGCTGGCCTGGAAGAGGGGCAACCAGGACAGAATCCGGCGCCCCGACCAGTACTAGAACCTGGTGTGTGGGTGCTGCAGGCGGAGCATTAGCCTATTGAGCCATGGTGCCGGCCAGAATTATTATTTCTTAAGACAGCCACATAACACTCCATTAGTTTATCCAACTATTCCCCTGTCGATGGCCAGCCTCCTGCACTTATAAATAGTACTGCAATGATAAGCATCATGCCTATGTCTTTTTTTATTTTCTGCAATCTGTAGGAGGACTTCAACAAATGTGTACTTCTCGGGGAGAGAGGATACAATGCTTCACATCGGAGACAGGCAGTAGAGAAAACCACTGAAGAATGAAGATGAGCAAGGCCACCTCTCTGAGTCACCTAGGAAGTAGCCCCAGAAGAGCCAGCTGGAGACTCAGAGCATAGCCCAGCAATCGGGTTTAATTTTCTCTGTTCAGTTTCTCTTGTTTCATCTCAATATCTTGGGCACGTTTGGGGAAATGTTATATCCACATCTGAGTTGTGCTATGGAAAATTCAGAGCCAAGTTGTGTATACAGCCAGAACGTGCTCACAAAGCAGAAAGCAGCCAGGCCTCCTAACCCCTGCTCCCCATGCCAGGCAGGAGGCAGCTCCGAGGAACACAGAGGGACAGCATTCCAGGAGCGGGCGGACACTGGCCCTGCGGGAAGCCTGGAGATGGCCCACACTTGTTGAGTGGAGTAAGGCTTTCTGATGAAGGCAGGCCACGGAACAGACGCACAGACACACATTCCCAAGAGGTCTTTCAATTAAGGCAGGAAACGACCACTGTGTGTGTGCTGGGGAAAGAATGATACGTTAAGTGATTGATGAGCAGGTCACAAAACAAGGAGTACAGCGCTGCATTTTTCTAAGTAACTGTATGTAATGCGAAAAATAATGACTCCTCCTAGTCCATTTGGGCTGCCCCAACAAAATACAGCTGGGTAGATTATAGATAACCACTTCATACAGTTCTGGAGGACTGGCAAGTGCAAAGTCAAGGCAGATTCAGTGTCGAGTGAGGACCCAGCCACACTTGGCACCTTCTTACCGCATCCTCACAAGGTGGGAGGGACAAGGCAGCTCTCCAGGCCTCTTTCTTGGGGCCACTAACCCACTCGTGAGGGCACCACCCTCGTGACCCAATCACCTTTCCAACGTCTCAGCTCCCAAAACCATCCCACTGCTGATCAGACTTCAACATACTACTTTAGGGGAAACATTCAGCCCATAGCATACAGCCAGATGAAAAGGATCACAGTAAGAATGAGTGAAGAAAACACAGAGAATCAGTTCTTCTTGGCATTTCTCTGTGTTTGTACAAGTTTTCTATGTTGCGTATTTATTTTGAAAGAAAACAGTTATTTTAGGGGACTGGCATTGTGGAGCAGTGGGTAAAGCCACTGCCTGTGATGCCAGCTTCCCACATGGACACCAGTTCAAGTCCTGGCTGCTCCACTTCTGATCCAGCTCCCTGGTAAATCCTGGAAAAAGTAGAAGACCCAGGTGTTTGGGCTCCTGCCCGCCATGTGGGAGACCTAGAAGAAGCTCTTGGCTCCTGGCTTTGGCCTGGCCCAGCACTAGCCTTTGCAGCCTTCTCAGGAGTGAACCAGTGGGTGGAAGATCTCTCTCTCTTCCTCTCTGTTTCTCCCTGTCTCTATGTAACTCTGACTTTCAAATAAATAAATCTTTTAAAAATATTATTTTAAAATAATAAAAAAATTAAAATTCACAAACATGCAAATAAGTAATAAAGGCATTAACAGGCAGCATAGAAATGAAAAATACAAATTGGCAATGAACTTAGGAAATAAGTTACTCAAACACACTTCTAATAAAAGAAATTCAGTGTAAAACAACAGTGAGGTGTCATCTTAACCAATTGGCAGTTTTTAAAAAGTGTTCTAATATCTGTTATTACTAAGGATTTTCTCTAGAAAATGACTAATATACAGTTTTGGTAGGCAGCTAAATAACTGCTGTCTTTTCTGAAGTTAGTTTAGCATTATTTATCATAATTCTTAAAATGTTCCTATTCTAGGACTTAATAATTTAAATTCCACAAAATAGGTTTAAATTTGAATATCAGACAAGTGCATAATGAATTACGATGAGGAGTGTTTACTATAGTCCTTCACAATACTAAAAATTATTAAAACTTAAATGCTCAAAAGGAGAGGTTAATATTCTTCAGGCAATTAAAATTATGACCTTTAAAAAGAATAGTTAATGATAGGAAGAGAAAAGCTCATTTTACTTTGTTGAGTAGGAAAAGTAGAATATAATTTGAGTATGTCTAGTTTGATCATAGTTTCAGTTTTATTCATAAAAGTGTGTGTGTCTGTGTGTGCACATCTGTGTAAATGTTAAGTGATTGAATATAAAAGATTTGGTTTTCTTCCATGGAAAATTATTGAGATTTCCAAATGTTCTAGAGTGAACATGCATTGCACACACATGTGAAGAGAGACACATTTTTAGAACTGGGATATTAGTTTTTAAGGAAATACTTTTAAAATCAAGATTCTGGGATGGAAGTTTACAGAAAAGCAAAAGGCGATGACTACAATGATTCATGTGAAGTGGAGGTGGAGATAACAGTATGAACACATTTAGCCTAATACACATACAGATGGTTGTGTATGGAAATATTCATAGTTAGATGTACACACACAGGCTAGTATACACGCATGTCTTTGCTCTGTCAGCTGACAGCATCTAGAAGTAACAGCAACCCAGTAGCACTGGGCACACCTAGGGCCCAGATCTTCATTTCAGAACCATTCTCTAATTAAAGAAACCAGGGCTCTTTACAGAAATGACTGAGTCTCAGACTCAGGCAGAATATATCCAAAATGAGCCTGGAATATCTTACAGTTCCCAAAAATAAACAAGTGCTCCAAATAAGTAAATAAACTCACAATGATGGGGGCAAGTCAACAGAAGCAAATGAAAAAAAAATTCCAAACTGTCAAAGCTGGAACAATTTAAATAACATAAATGAAGTAGTACAAAAGCTTTGTGGAAAATGGAATTAAAAGATGAGTTTATTTTGGTTTAAATCCATGCATTTAAATAATAATTATATATAATATATTATACATATAATATATAATATATAACATCATATATTTAATATATTGAAATAATATATAATAAAAGAATATATTTATAATAAAATTATATATTATATATTATATAATTATATAGTGTGTATTATATTATATTAAATATATTACATGTTTTATAATACATTATGTGTTATATAATATTGTATATTTAATATATTGAAAATAATATATAATAAAATAATATATAATTATATAGTGTTATAAAATAAATTTAAATAATATATTTTTTGCAGAAAATGGAATTAAAACATAAGTTTGTCCTAGTTTAAGTCCATGCATAGTGTTTTTTTCATAATACCCATTTTCTGTGAACTTTTCAAAGGCTTGCCCTATTGGTTCATATTCAAAGGACAAAGTAGATATTCATGGGCCAACAATGATATAAATGAATGGTTGAATGAATGAATGAATGAGAAAAAGACAATTTTCCTGGCCAGAAGAATCCCAAATAATTTTCGTAGATTTTCTTCCCTTGAGGAGATGGTAACTCTCCCCTCCTTAGGTGTGGGTTACACATAGTGACTTCCTTCCAAGAGTTCAGGATGGAAAGGGGGTGAGGTAGGCAGAGAGTAACTTCATGCTGAAGAAACCTGAGCTGGGTGACGAGGGGCAACACCAACCGTGATGTCATGTTACAGCACATACTCTTGACATGATGTAATAAAGACGGTAGTCTTCCTCCCCAAACCCCATAAACCCAGTCTAATTGTGAGGAAAAAAATCCCAACAAATCCCAACAGAAGGACAGCCTATACACATCCAACCAGTACTCCTGAAAACTGTCAAGGACATCAAAAACAATGAAAGCCTGTTACCCAGCTAAGTTGGGTGGCTGTTGGTCACCACAACCTAGTATCTGCAGAGGAAACAGAGGAGAGGCGCTGTAAGCCCCAGTCATAAAGCAATAAAGAGGATGGGGGGATGATGAGTACGCCAACTGGACCAGCACACCCTGTATACATGTATGTAACTGTCACACTGCAGCCTGTAAGTCTTTAATTGCTAGCAGAATGCACACACACACATTGAAGGTCTGAGAAACTGCAGGAGCCAAGAGGAGTCTAGGGAAACAGGATGATGACTGCAATGTGGCACCTGGATGGAATTCTGGGATGGGAAAAAGGTTATCAGGTGAATATTAAGCTAACACGAATAAAATATAGACTTTGATTAGCAATAAAATGTCAATATTGATCACCAATGATGAAAAATGAACCACACTAACGAGAAGCATTAGCAATGAGGAAACTGAGCAAGTGCCAAATGGGAACTCTGTATTTTCTTGGCAACTTTTCTGTAAATCAGAGTAGTCTATGAGACAAAGTTTACCTTTTAAAAGGCAAGACTTTGTAACAAAGTGCAACAAAACCATTTTCCAAAACTTATCTCTCCAGGATAGGGAGGAAACCATCAAAGGCAAAGTTATTTCTGGGGGAAAATATTATTTTATTTATATTTATTTAAAACAGCTGCATAGATAAGAATTCACACTAAGAGGAGAAATATTTTCCTCTTCATTAAGAGTATCACTTTTTTTATATGTAGACCTATAAGAGGCTATAATTTGAATATTCTTTATCACAACATAAGTGGGAAAATAGGGAATTTATATGAGATAAACCATACCTTCTAAACAATAAGAATCTAAAAAGAGGAAGACTTGGAAGAAGAGCAGCTTCTCTAGAGGAGCTACCCCAAAATCCAGAAGAAAAATCTCAAAACGTTGTTAGACTTGTCAAAAAAAAAAAAAGAGTCAAAAATTAAAGGTTTTAAAAAGGCCGGTGCTGCGGCTCACTAGGCTAATCCTCCACCTTGTGGCGCCGGCACACTGGGTTCTAGTCCCAGTTGGGGCACCGGATTCTGTCCCGGTTGCCCCTCTTCCAGGCCAGCTCTCTGCTGTGGCCAGGGAGTGCAGTGGAGGATGGCCCAAGTGCTTGGGCCCTGCACCCCATGGGAGACCAGGAGAAGCACCTGGCTCCTGGCTTCGGATCAGTGTGGTGCACCGGCCGCGGCGGCCATTGGAGGGTGAACCAACGGCAAAAAGGAAGACCTTTCTCTCTGTCTCTCTCTCTCTTACTATCCACTCTGCCTGTCAAAAAAAAAAAAAAAGGTTTTAAAAAGAATAATCAGAGAGTCATAAGAAAAGATTGAAATGAGTAAGCATCAGAAAGCAATAAAAAGGGAGACGGATGACACAGAAGATTTCAAAGAATTGCTGTAGTAGGATGAAAGTCAACTTTGTAGACAAAAAGTGACAGCAGGTCTATAGACAGAAAACTAGCATCCCTCAAATTTTAGAATAAAAGGAAAACTATATTGGGATGGAAAAAGATGGGATGGAGGGAGGGAACTAGCATTTTATTCTCAGGATTTTATCTGTGAACATTCTCTTTATATTAATAGAAATGTAAATAAAGAATGAGAAAAGAAAACCTGATAGTCATGGAAGATGAAGAATAGAGAACAGATACGATATGATTTTTTTAAAGAAAAAAAGTGCCACTGAAAAAGAAAGACAATAGAACAGAAGCAACATCTGAAGATATAATAGAAGAAAATAGTAATGGGCTGAAGACTTGCCGGTTTATCAAAAATTCAATAAGTTAACCATTTTATATAAAAAGTAGTCATTTATATGTAAAGGTGACACAATAACATGTTCACATTAATAGAAAATCAAAAAATATACTTTTCGTGTGTTTTCTTGAAGATCACCTCATTACACAAGAGATCTTCAAAAGGTTCATGGAAATGCATTATTATGAAAAAACTATGCAGGGAGGTCAGAATCATTCTGCACCAACACGAGCTTATGTTTTAATTCCGTTCTTCCACAGACTCTGTGAGGTATCCTCATAGACCTGAAGTAAAATCAAAGGTTAGGACTGGGACAGCAATAAACACTGAAATTTGTCAAAATACTTAAATCCAGCTTTAAAACTGAAAGTGAAAATAAAAGCAACAATGTAATAATAATCTGTTAGGAAAATCTGTGAAGAAGGGGGAAGTAACTTATACTAAATATTTTCTTTTAAATGGAGGACAGAGAGTTGAGATCCCAAAGCTGCTGTTTTCAGTACTGACACAACAATTAGAAAAAGAAATCAGAGAACCGATTTGAAGCATCAGATATAGATTCTAGATCACCGTAATGCAAATTAGCCTTTAAAACACAGACAAATATAATAGCAAAATCAACATACTCCATTTAGCACAAGATGGAAATAAAGGAGACAGCAAGAAAGTGTAACAAATGGAAAACAGGAGTGCAGAACAACAGGGCAACACCTCTGATAAGGTATGGCTGTGACCAATGCAGAGAGGCAAAGCTTTTAAATTAGGCCCCAAAATATGGCAGGCCAAAAGCTACATGTTTTTCACAGAAAGAATATGGAAGATACAGTAAAAATGCAAAATGAACATTAATGAGAAAAAGAAATCAAGACAGAAACAGTAAATAAGGCAAAAAGGGACATTTTATAGTATTCAGGGATAGACTACAAAATCAGGATGCAACTCAATATTCAGCAAATATTTATCAGTGCTCATTACTTTCATTTTAAGATTCTCCATTTATTTATTTGAAAAGCAGAGGTACAGAAAGAGTGAGGGAGAGAGGAAAGGAGAGAGGGAGAGAGAGAGAGAGAGAGATCTTCGATCTGCTGGTTCACTCCCTGAATGGCTGCAAAGGCCAGGGCTGAGCCAGGAGCTTCATCTGGGACTCCCAGTGTGGATGTAGAGTCCCAAGCCCTTGAGCCATGCTCTGCTGCCTTTCCTAGGCCATTAGCAGGGAGCTGGATCAGAAGTGGAGCAGCAGGGCCCCACATGGGATGCAGGCACTGTGGGTGGCAGCTTTACCTACTATGCCACAGCACCAGCCTGTGCTTATTACTTTTCAGGACAAGAATCATGTGAAACATTTAATGCTAACTCGTATTGAAATTAAATAAGATATGAAACGTTTTCAGTTGTTTTGTTCTTCACAATATTCAAGGTAAAAACAAAGATTACAATACCTAAGAATGTATAAGTACATAAAGATAAAATACAAAAACAGACAAACATTGTAATTTTGAGAAACTTAAACATAGTGTTACTGTTTTGTACAGAGAAGAAAAAAATAAAGATATAAACGATTTAAATCATGAAAAATTTTAAAAGCTTAACTTTTAAAATGAAATGAATAAAATTATGGTAATTATGGAAAACTAGAAACAAAGAACACGTAACAATAAAATGCAAAAAAAATGCAATTTAATAAACTGGTGAGGACAATGGATCCTGAGAATAATCTTATAATAAATTTTCTTAAAAGGAAGTTTAAGACTTCATAATGAGGAAGGAAAATCGGAAAGGAACTTTATCTTGAAAAACAAAAAAATATCCAAGGAAGTCTGTTTTATTGCATTTAATGAAATCAAATACTCATTAGTTAAACACCGATTTTTGGCATGCTTGTTCTGACAAAATGTTGGGCTCTCCTGATACAGCAACTTTCGTGATGGAATAATGGAGTCATTCTCTGAAAGCAAAAAATCAAAGCTGTTTGGGCTCCCCGTTGGTTGCTTGAACGTTCTTCTGTTTAGATATTTCTGCTCTGAAGTATCACGTCATCATCTTGTAGAGTTTTCTCTTCTTTTGGCTGCCAGGTCTTCATTTCTCAAAGAAATCTGGGAGATTCCAGTAGTTCTCCAACATCAACTTCACCATCTTCCTAAAATCCTAATGACTCTTTTTCAAGTAAATCTAATGAGTTTTCCTTGTTTTAAAGAAAACGTAACAGTGACTGGGTAGAGAGATCTCAGCAGGTGGACAGCTACAGACTCTGGTCTATAAATAATTTATCAGTGAACATTTAAGTTATATCAACTTTTCTGCCCCATACGACTTTGTAGCTGTCGTGAATAGATAGGTGAACCTTCCTTTGTGCAATGTAAAGCAAATTTTGTCCTATGCAATCATGCACAAGGACATATTGAGATTGTGGTGACAGGAACAGGTGTGTGGTGCAGCCGTTAAGATGCCCGCATTCCAAGTCAGAGTGCCTGGATTTGAGTCCTGGCCTCCTGCTCATGTGCACCCTGGGTGGCAGCAGATGATTGTTTCATACTTGGGTACCTGTCACTCACATGGGAAACGTGGATTGAGTCCTCACCCCTGGCTTTTGAGGGCATGTGGGGTGTGAACAAGAGTACGGAAGATCTCTCTCTCTCTCTCTTTTTCTCTCTCTCCCTTTCAAATAATCAAAATAAAACTTTAAAAACTTAATTGTGATGATCAATTACTTAGATGTTAATCAAAATACAATGGATAATATATAAATTATGGAATGCAGTCAAGGTGTTAACTGGTAGAAAACTTATAAACGCTTTCAGTATCAAATAATATTGAAAATGAATTAAGTACTTAACTTTGGCTAAAAAGTGAAAAAGGACATGAAATTTAATAATCAGGAATTAACAGATTAACAGGCAAGAGAAAAGACAAGACAGAAGGCAGGGAGGGAGCGGAGAGGGAGAAAATGAAGAACAAAAGGGAGGAAAGTCAGAAGGGGAGAGAAAAGAGAGGGAGGGAAGGAAGAAGCAAGGACCCCTTAAAGGCCCTGTTCTGAACAGATCAGTTTTGGAAAACCTTCAAAGCCCTCTTGTTTTTGCATCTGAAGTATCATAAAGTGACCGCTATCGCCATCTGTTGGTGGCAGAGAGAATGGTCACCTTTGCCTTGGCTTTGTTCAGATCTAAAAAAACCTCACAAATTGAAATTTCAAAACTGTTTTTAATTTACCCTTTCTGAAGTATTTAAATGGTACAGGGACCCTAGATGCTATGTCAATTGAATTTTAGCTCTTGATAAAGGAAAAATTTATTTATAAATCATAAATAACAAAAACTGCCTCAGGAAAAGGTAGAAAAGTCAAAACCACAAATGGCTATCATGTAAAAGTCAAAAAGGTTTTGTTTCAACATGTTTTAGGACAAGACACTATCACAGGTGAGTACTTTTAAGAAAGAGACTTATTCCTATATCCTAGAAATTTTCTGAAAATGTAGAAAAGGGGGGAGACTCTCCAATTAATCTTGTACAAGTAATACAACTTTGATTCAAAGTTAATAAAAATATCCCCAAAAAGGAAACCTGAAGACAAATTAAATTAACATATAGATTTAAGAAACAATTTGTGTAAGTATAATAAGTTAAATACAATCATATATTCAAAGAATATCAGTTGGTGTTCAGCTAGCATTATTTCCAGAAGTGAAAAGCTAATTTAATATAATGTGATTGAAAAGATAGATCTAAGGAGAAAAATCCTGGAAAGATCTTTAAGGATGGAAAGAAAACACTGTTATTTAAAGTCAACTGCAATCCTGGCTAAACCATCATTCCACACTAGGATCAGGCGAACAGTCCACCAACATCAGTAAGATTCTTTCTCCTTGGAAAACCATCAATAAGAAAATGATGAATGGCTGGCACCATGGCATAGCAGGAAAAGCCATCACCCACAGTACTGGCATCCCATATGTGCACTGGTTCAAGTCCCGGCTGCTCCTCTTCTAATCCAGCTCTCTGCTACGGCCTGGGAAAGCAGAATAAGATGGCCCAAGTGCTTGGGCCCCTGCACCAGCGTGGGAGACATGGAGAAAACTCCTGGCTCCTGGCTTCAGATCGGTGCAGCTCTGGCCATTGCAGCCAATGGGGTGTGAACCAGTGGATGGAAACCTCCCCATGACCTCTCCTTCTCTCTGTGTGTAACTCCAACTTTCAAATAAATAAATCTTTTTAAAAATGATGCATGAAATAACCACTATTTTTCTCAGTATTGTCTTGGAATTTTTGGCTACTGCAACAAATTAGGAAAAGAAATAAAATGTAAACTACGTAATATGTATAACTGTCTGGCTTCAAAACCAAAAAAGAATTAAACAAAAATACTAAAATAAACTAGTTCAGAAAGGTAACAAACTTAAAAAAAAAAGTAAAACAAGACTGTTGCTTTTTCACATACTACTCACAGCTTCTCATCACAGGGGAATAAGTCATAGGAGAAAATCATCTCACAAAACATAAAAAGCTATAAAGTTTCTTGAAAAGATAAAATTCACATTTAAGATCTGTGTTTTAAAAGCTACAAAACTCTTACTAAAGTACATCCAAATGATATACTATGTTCATGGATAAGAAGATAATATTACAAGCGATTTCATCATCCTCTATATTTATATAATTGTAATTTTAAACAATATAATGGACTTCTTTTTCAGAAGTGAACACAAATTTTCCAAAAATCAAGTAGATAATAAGCACAAAGAATACCCAAGACATTTCTTTAATGAAGGGAAATAAAGTGTGATTTGCCGTAGTTGAACAGTGCTATGATCCTGGTGCAGGACTAGAAAAACAGATCAATGAAACCAACAGAAAACCAGGGACAGAAACAAGGACCTATAAGGATGCAAAGAATGGTAAGAATGGTGCTACAGAGCAATGTGGAAAATCAACTGTTAATAGGTTGTACTGAAATTTGGGTAAATATAAAGTTAGCTCCTACTCCAATCATGGTAGATGGTACTTAGTTCTGAAGTCTCTGTTCCCGTTCCTGTGATAATATATTTCCCTTGCACCATTGACGTCAAACACACTGATTTAGTCAATAAAATCTACACATAAGTCACATCCTGGTAGGAGCCCTTGGTGGCATGCCATGCTTCTGCTATTGCTCTCTTTCTCTCTGTCAGGAGACAGAGAGACTCTCCCCCTGCATTCTGAGTCCCAGAGTGAGGCACACCTAGGACAGCACCATAGCTACCTGCAGCCAAGACATAGAATGAGGGAGGAATGAATGTAATTTGGGACCATTTGTTATCATCCACAACCCAAAAATTACTTAGTGAAATAGACATAGGAATAGAAAAATGAAATGTAAAAAAAAGAAACTATAAAATCTCTAGAAGACAATATTAATGAATAGTTATCTAATCTTATGTTTATTTAAATTTAACATGGAAGAAGGACAAATAAAACAACTGAAAGATATGGCTATGTAAAAGGTTCAAATTTCTGTTCTACAAAAAATATTCATCCAACAACAAACTCAGAAAATTTATTTATGGTATACATGCCAAAGGATGCACATGTTTAAAAAAATTTTTACAAGTGGAAAAAAAGAGATTAATTTCTTAAGGGTCCAAAGATATTAACAAGTCAATTCTTAATACAAATCATAAAAATAGCCATAGAAAATGTTAATATGAGTTTAATCTTACTAAACACCAAAGAAATGAAAATAAAGATTGAGATGGCTTTTTCAAGGGAGATATGATCACACCCAGTGTTAGGAAAGAGGCATTTTGCTGCACTGTTCTTGAGGGTATGAATTGGTATCCATTCTTTAGAAAACAAATAAGCAAAAATATCACAAGGTTTAAAAGTGATTCAGAAGGGGCCAATGCTGTGGTGCAGTAGGTTAATCCTCCTTCTGCAGCGCCAGCATCCCATATGGGCGCTGGTTCTAGTCTCGGCTGCCCCTCTTCCAATCCAGCTCTTTGCTATGACCTGGAAAAGCAGTGGAAGATGGCCCAAGTGCTTGGGCCCCTGCACCCATGTGAGAGATTGGGAGGAAGCACCTGGCTCCTGGCTTCAGATTGGCGCAGCTCCAGCCGTTGTGGCCACCTGGGGAGTGAACCAAAGGAAGGAAGACCTCTCTCTCTGTCTCTCCCTCTCACTGTCTAACTCTACCTCTCAAATAAATAAATAAAATCTTTAAAAAAATGTGATTCAGAAAAAAATAAAAAATTGATTAATGGGCAAAAAAAAGTGATTCAGAAAGCCTACTTCCTGGAATTTATCCTTAAAAATAATTTGGTAAATTGGAAAAAATATATACATATCTCAGTGTCATTTATAATAGGGAAAATCTTAAATAATTAAGTACATTATGATGCATTTACATAACAGAATTCTAGAGAGCCAATAAGAATGGTTCAGTAAAGGTATATTTATTTATAAGAACATACCAACATGATTTAAGAAATGGAAAACAATTTACAAATATTTTATTATATTTCATTACTTATTCTAAAAAGTATAAAATGTGCATATATTTAATGTATATTTTAATTATGTATATTTCCACATTTTTTAGTATCTTAAAATTGCAGAAACAACTAGTTTTTGAAAGAGGTAATTTTTATTTTCATTAAAATGAATTTTAAAAAATTTTAACAGTGTCTTATTTATGTGTTATATAAATAATACATTTTCAGGGTGTTTTCTAAAAGGCTGTGATGCCCATCTCCATCAGAGTCACCGACAGCTGAGAATGTGTTGAAATCAGTGACTGGATGGCCACAGGTGCAGACTCCGGACTTTATATGGAGTTTCCAGGACTTCTCACTCCTCCAAAATCTGTGGACATGGAGATGAAGAATTCTTGGCACGGAAGCACCAAACATGAGATTGTTGTCCACTCTGGATGTAATAACCCAGCGTCCGCTCGGCTGATCTATGAGGGAGGTCTTCAAAACGTTCATGAAAAATACATATTCTGGGAAAACTGGGCATGGATTTTGAAATGTTTTTGCAGCATAATAAATCTATCTTTTAATTCCATTTTTCCATAAAGTTTTTGAAGTGTCCTTGTATCTACAATGAACAAGACCTAAGGTTGTTTACTTAGCGTTTAAGTTGACAAATTATGTTGGGGGGGGTGTAGGCAGAGGGCAGGCACTGTGGTGCAGCAAGCTAAGCTGCCGCTGGGGACACCCCCCTGCCATATCCGAGTGCCTGGCTTGAGTTCCACCTATTCCACCTCCAATTCAGCTTCCTGAGAGGCAGCAGGTGACGGCTCAAGCACTGGTGCCCATCACCCACGTGGAAGACCTGGACGAAGTTCTGGGCTCCTGCCCTGGACGTGGCCCAGCCCTGGCTGTCGTGGATGTTTGGGGATTGAACCAGAGATGAGAATCAATCTCAATCTCTCTTTCTTCTGCCTTTCAAGTAGATGAAAATAAACAAATAAACTTAAAACAAACAAACAAACAAAACTTTGTGTGGGGAATGAATGATTCCAAGGTGTGCGATGAGAACTGCATCATTTATTCCCTATCAGGAGCAACACTGTACTGGAAAGCATCCGTGCTGCTGAGCCAACTGCCTGTCCTGATGAAGGAATGCTGTCCCGGATCAGGACAGCCAAAGAGTCAGAAAAATGCGTTCTGCTCTGCTCTGCTCCCTCCTCTTACCACAAGTGAGGCTCCACTTGTCCCACGCTGGGTCTCGTCTTCTTTATCCTGAGATCTGCAGATTGTTTGCAAGGCTGGGTTGTCTGCAAACACTTCCAGCTGCCGTTATGGACGTCTGTTGGAGACCTCGTATCTTTTCTGCAAATTCCTCACCACCTGTGTCAGCAGAGGCTGATGGAGGCTCCGGGTCCCTCACCTGAATTTGGTCCTACACTTGGGTCCACTTTACCTGTTCTGTTGCCTGGCCGTTTCGTTCTTTTCTAAGGCAGCAGTAGAGGAGCGGCCGTGTTCCTTACCCAAAGGCACTGATGATGAGGTCCCACATTACCAAGGAGTCACTGCCAGCCTGGCCGCACTTCCTAATGTGAAACAACTTATCCCCCTGGCAGACAAACAATCCAACCTCATGCACCCAACCAGAGCCACGGTGGTTACTTGGAAGGACAGCCGAATTCTTCTACACGTGACCCAAACTCTTGAAACTGTGAAAGCTGCAAGATCAAGTGAATGAAGTTTCACTCCACAGCGTTTGGAAGTAAAGGTAAGTCAAATCGCTGGGTCTCTATATCATGTCTATTATGGTCTAGCTTGATAGAGTGAGTTGTTAGCCGTGATGAGAGTTAAGAACAATTTAGGGAGACAATCTCTAAACATGCAAAATGTCTAGGCAACAAGATAACATGTGTTTATCCAAATATTTAAAGTGAAATGTTCCAGATATGGGAAGCTTATGGTTTTCAAGCAAGTGCTTGTTAAAAAATGTTATGGAACTCATTCAAAAGTAGCTAAGACATTTCTCTGCCTTAGGCAGAGAATACAGAACACAGGTTGACCTTTCCTGTACATCTCTGGATGGTTCTGAATGTCAAGTATCACGCTACTCTGTGACAGAGAAATCCTCTTGGGGCTCACACAGACAGGGTGCCTGCAGCTGTACCATATGACTTAGAGCTACTACAACATTCAATCCATACTTTCCCGTTGTATAATTTTTTGTCTCCCTCTATGTTGCCATGATATTCTTGCTTTGAGCAGCCTGCCAACCATTTTCCACTTTAAATCTACTGTAGGCTGCAAAACTACTGAGCCAAGTTTTGAGAAGAATTGTGTCCAGAATTAGGAGGATATGAGCTAGGAGTAAGATCTGCTGTTCTCTGCTTACATTCTATCTACTTTTAGATCCACACTACTTTTAGAGTATGAAGTCTCTTACATCTAATTTTCTGCACAATTACCACTAATTGTTTTGTCTGTGTGGGTTTTTTTTTTTTTTCATGGATTCTAGGCCATGTATTGAGCAAAGAGAAGTTTGGATGATAGGTGACAATTTGGTCAAATACGATGCTATTGCATAAAATTAAATGCATAATGAAGGTGTTCAGAAAAGAAAGAAATGACACAAGAAAAGTAAAATTTAAACCAAACAAGAAGAAAGAAAAGGAAGAGAAAACATTTCTTGTTTATTCAGGTTTACTTTTGTCCACTACTGGGATGAGTACATATTGTTCCCCATTCAGGATTCACAGTTAGGGCTGCATTGGTTTGCATGAAATAAAGAGGAACTTATTTGTCTTATATAGCAAAAAAGAATCTGGAAGTATTGTTAATGTCTTTGGCTCAACTTCTCAACAATACTGTTTTTAGACTAGACTGGCTTTCTTCTCTACCATTTCAAAACTGGCTATTTCCTTCTGGTTACAGGATGGCTGCTGTAGCCCCACATATCACATTCAACCTTTGAGGTAGAATTAAGAGAAGCAGGACAAAGCTTTATCCCTGTGAGGCTTGGTCTTTTTAGTTGTAAGATAACCTCCTTACCCAGATCAAAATCAGAGTCCCTCAGACTGTAGTGTGGTTCTGTCATCCCGGAATAAACTGAAATGCCGGTACTGAAAAAAGAAGCGTGAGTGGGGATGGCGGCTGAGCAGCCCACAGAGAAGATCTTCCATGCAGACACTGCCTCATTTAATGTTCGCAGCTGTTTCAGTCTAACAGGCTCAGACACGTTCCTTAGCTGTGGCCTATGCTCTCTCCATGACCACGTATCTTCAAAAGGATGCTGCAGCATGAGGAGCAGGCCTACGTCCTTGGCACACAAAGACATCTCCCAGGGAAGGGCATCCTGTTCTTTGCCCCAGCTTTCAAAGGCCCACTTGGCATTGCCCTTGAGTCTGGAAGGCAGGCAGTGGCCGAGAGCCTGTCTCGCCTGTTTGCTGTGGTCACGACTGAAAACCACAGATGAGGAAATCTATAAAGAATTAAGGTTTATTCAGTTGATAGCTCTGGAGGTTGGGAGACCCAGGCTGAGGATCTGCATCTGGTGAGGGCTCTCCACAGAGCCCCGAGGCAGCAGAGGGCATTGCGTGGCCAGAGAAGAAAGCCAGACGGAGCTCACTCTGATGACGAAGCCACTCCCTCGAGAACTCATTGCCCCAAAAATGGATTAAGCCATTCATGAAGGAAGAACCCCCGCAGCTCAGTTACCTCCCAAGGCCCTGCTTCCAAGTGCCACCAACATGTGACTGTGGGAATGAAGTTTCCAACACATAAGTTCTGGGCAACGAACTTTCAAACCGTAGCAGAGCCTCCCCGGTGGGAGGTGTCCTCTCCATGTCTCGAGGGCAAGCACTGCTCTTGCTGCCTCTGAGCAGGGCTGTTGGACTAAGGCCACTGACTTCACCTCAAGTATCGAAGATTCAGCAGCAGCCTCACCCCTGATCCCAGAAGTCCCCAATCCACCTGCCCCACCTGTTCCTCCCTCCCCAGCCCCATCTGACCCCAACGGGTTGGGACGAGGCCGTATGCACCCCTGGGTGTTCCTTCTCTTTCCTGCAGCACCACTGCTGTAGAGTCTTCGCCAGAAATTAAAATCATTATTCCTTTTTATTTTGTTAAAAATCCTGCCTGGGATATATGATAAGCAACCTTAGGAATTTCCTTTTGTATTTAAATGTTTCCCCAAAAAAAGCAATGCAGTATTTTTGAAAAATGTGGAAGTGACTGCACATGGATTCTTTTCTCAGAATTCCCTTAGTTCCTATTCATCCCTGTGTTGCCTCCACAATCACGGTCCTGAAACTCCGGCGCAGCTGGATCCATTCAATGCCTGCACCACTTCAATAGGCCCTGTTATCTCTAAAGGAAGATTCCTCACCTTGGGACCCAGGGAGACGCTTCATAACATCCATGAAATCACAAGAAAAACTGCACCTGGGCGTACACACGGTCTCTATCTGAAGACAGGACCCATACATTTCACTGAATTCTCCAAGAAGTTTTATCTCTTTCCTAAAGCAGCCATAACAAATCACTACAATCCTGGGCCTTAAAACAGCAGAACCAGGAAATCAAGGAGTTCACAGGGCTTTCAAAAAAAAAAAAAATCCTCTAAAAGGAGGATTCCCCACCACATCTCCCAGCTTCTGGAAGGTGCCAGCGTTCCTTGGCTTGTGGTAGCATCACTTCAGTCTCTGCCTCCGTCTTCATGTGCCTCCCTCTTTGTGTTTCTGTATGTCGCTTCTGTCTCGTATAAAAACACCCACTGGAATTGGGGACCATCCTAGTCTAGTGTTATCTCATCCTGATCCTTACCTTAATTACATCTGCACAACGGCTCTATTTCCAAATAAAGTCACCTTCTGAGTTTCTTAGCGGACATGAGTTTAGAGAAGAGGTGAATTTCAATTCACTGCAGAGATCCATGACCCAAAATAGTTATGAACAACCGAAGTGTAGGATAAAATCCTAAGCTCCTAGAATGGCATTCCAGGACCCTCCTACTCAGCCCCCATCCCACTCTCCAAGTCTCTGTGTCTTCTGCAACCACACTCCAGCCCACATGCTGCTTCTGGTTCCTGAACCACTGCACTGGCCTGATTCCTACCCAACCTGTTCCCCTTGGTGTGGATACAACACACAACTCAATCTTTGACCTTCCACATCCTTGCTCTATCTTTGTCCCACTGGAGAGCTTAAACAACCTCATAATTGTCTCTTATTTCCCTGAGAAAATTTGCGAACTGAAATCTGCATCCCTAATCTAAGCCATATTGTTTTAGTGAGTTGACACTAAACTTCCTGAATTCTTTTGTTTGTTTGTTTTTGAGAAACTTCCTTAATTCTTTGAGTGTATTGTCCCATGTAGCTATCACCTGTGAGCGAGTTATTATTGTTACTCTCATTTTACATATGGCAGAAGTGAGTGTCATACAAGGTAAAAAATAATTTGCTCGACGTCACAAAGCCAGTAATGAGCAGAGCTGGGGTTCCAATTCAAATTCAGCCGAATTCAGAGACCGTGCTCTTGAAGAATCATCTTAGTGTGTGCAAATAACAAAAAAGACAGCATGGTTAGAGCAGGGCAGAGTGGTAGGAGACAGAAAGGTCTTAGGTAGGGCTTCATAGGCCCAGAAAAGTGAACAGTAGTTCTGTGTTTGGTGGGAATCCAAGAGGACATTTAAGAGGATATGATCTTAGGAAAGACTACTGCATTTGCCCTCTCCAAAGAGTAGGTGTGCTTATTTATTCATTGTATAGATTTGTTGAGAATCTAGTTCATGCATAGCACAGTTGTAGGCAGTGGAGATAGAGTTGTGAATATATCAGATGAGATGCTGGTCTTCACTGAATTCATATTCTTTTTTTTATTATTATTTGACAAGTAGGACTACAGAAAGTGAGAGGGAGAGACAGAGAGAAAGGTCTTCCTTCCATTGGTTCACTCCCCAAATGGCCGCTACGGCCGGTGCTGTACTGATCCAAAGCCAGGAGCCAGGTGCTTCCTCCTGGTCTCGCATGCGGGTGCAGAAGCCTGAGCCACAGCAGAGAGCTGGACTGGAAGAGGAGCAACTGGGACTAGAACTGGCACCCATATGGGATGCTGGCGCCACAGATGGAGGATTAAACAAGTGAGCCACGTCGCCAGTCCCTGAATTCATATTCTAGTAGAAGGAGAAAGACAATAGCCCAGTAAACAGTTAAACAAGCTACTTCAGGTAGTGACAAGTATTTTTTAAAATACTTCAGAGTGTCAGGGTTGGGGAAGTACTCCAGACTCTCTACGGAAGTAGTGTTTGAACTGGCAAGATCTAGTGGAAAGTCAATAGAAATAGACTGACTATGACAGTACTAGGGCTTATTTATTCACAAAGATCCAGGAGAGGGAGAAATTTGTGAGACCCAGAGCACAGCAACAAGGCACAGAAATGCCTATTTATACGGCTGTATTTAAAACACCTAGTGAGATTGAGGGAGGGGTGAATTATTGCCATTTGGACACTGTGTGACTGCTCATCGACACTCCTAGTGGAAGATGATGAAGGTTAGGCAAGAAAGATGACCGAGGCAAATGCCTTGGCAGCCAAAGCGACACCCCTTGGGCAAGCAGCCTCTTCAATAGCTCTTGTGTTGTGCTTGGCAATGGGGCAGTCCCAGAACCACAGAGAGCCACACAAGATACGATCTATGCAAGTCAACAAAACCAAGAGCTCTTTAGGGGGTAGACTGTGGAAGACGACAAAGAACTCATCCATGAAATCCTTGGCTCTAGCAACCCTAGGCTACTCCACCTTCACGCTCAGGTCTTATCACATCTGTCTTCCTCTCTTTCCTGCAGGCAGGTGAGGGCAAGAAGGGATTAGACTCCAGTCCCCTGTGAAAGCTTTAGAGGTATGTGTACCTATAAAGCCTTGAGAGAATCAGGAGAAAAATTCTAAGATCAGTATAGGGAACATTGCCCCGAGGAGACTCCACATTGTAAGACTGGCACATGTGCCCGCTGCCTGCCACTTCTTTCCAGTGACTCAGTTTTGGAAACCAGGTGTCCTCAAGCAATACAGCTGGCTGAGGAAGCACTTTCTTTTATTATCCAAATAAAGACTCAATCCCCCATCTCACGTGCCATGAGAGGTGCTGTGACCCTCCCTGTCCCTGAGAGAGTGGGAATGGGAAGGAGGAGTGAATGAGGTAAGAGTTGTGCTCCTACTGGTCACCTCTTATCCCTGCCCCTTCTGAACACCTCTCATCTTCCCCTTCCAAGCCCCACACAACCCCATCACGCGGCTGCTGTGTGTGGTTCGCTTCTGCTGAGGCCTCTAGAGATGACCAGAGTGGCTACTTCACAGCCAGAGCACTGGCTAACTTCAGACTCCATCATCCTCACATACATCCTCCAGTTCCTCCGCCACAGGGCCTCTCTCCTCGCCTTTCGATTCCCATGGCCTCAGTTTGCCCTCGTGGACTCGCTATTGCCATGTCTCTGGGATGCTACTATCATAAGCTGGGCTCCTGAAACTCCAGTTCTTGGGCAACCCACAAACACTCAAGATCCTTATTTTTGTATTAAAGTACTTGAGTTTTCTCACCCTCCAAATCCAGGCCTTGCCAATAAGAAGAGAAAAAAGCAATGTGGAGGCTCATCACTGTCAACCAGACAACTCAACAAAGTGTTTTCCTCATTTGCCTCTAATAGTCATTCTGCTCTTTTCACAGGACAGAAGCCTGACCCTCAAGTTTTTTGGAAAATTAGCAATTTCTCCTTCTTTCCACACTGCTTCACGATCCTGTAAGATCTATCAAAATAAATACAGTCCATGAGTTCAATTTTCTCCATAGTACACTGAATGACACTTTTATGAAAACAAACAAACAAACAAAAAAACACAGAAATTAAGTCACATCATTTGATCCTTAGAATTGGTAAAACTGCATCGTGTCATAGGGTGATGTGCTAGACTCAGTTCTAATGACTAATTACTGTCTATAGCAGATCCTCACAGCCTGGCCTAAATGCTTCACGACCTCTGACCTGCTTAGCATCCATCCAGTAGTCAACTGTATCCCAGAACACCGTCCATGTGACATCACTGAAGCATTCCCCAACTCTGTGCCTAAAAATCAGGTAGTCGCGCCCACATCACAGAAGCCGAGGGAGGGCAGGCCCTGCAACACTGGCCATTGCTTAGGCTTTGGCTTCTCTCACTTTGATCCTGCTTTTGGTCCTCACCTCCAGTGCTCCAGAACCTACCCGTGTTCTGACTTTTGACTTTGCTTCCACTCTGGATCCCTTTCACCACTGACAGATTTTCACTTCCTTGGTTTTTACATTCTCTACTGGAGGACTTAACTCAGCACTATTGGCATTTGGGACTGGACAATGCTTTGTTGTGGGAGTTTTCCTGTGCCTTGTAAAATATTAAGCAGGATCCCTGGACTTGATCTGCTAGATTCCAGTAGCATCCTGCCTAACATAACAACCAAAACTGCACCCCAACATTGCCAAATGATTCCTGGGGAGGCAGTGAGAATGGCACCCAGATAACAGACACTGCTCTACCGAACAGTACTTTTCATTTGGTTCTGTTAGCTCCTGGGTTCTACAAGAATCAACCTGCAGAAAGCTTCTGCTCTCTAATGGAAGCCAGCATGGTCAGGTACCTCCTGCCTCCTAGTTCCCCTCTGAAGCTGGGTGAAGTCCTGGCTGTCCACAAAGTGTCCCTCCAAGGCACCCTGAAGAAGAACTACAAACAGTTCCAACGTGGAAACCGGCTTCACCTAACTGACCAAAGTCAGAATGGCTGGTTGAACAGTAATGTCCACAATTTTTCATACTCTATCAATTTCCAATAATTGAATAGTATTTTCTTTTCTCACTAATACTTGGGAGCTTATATCCAGGCCAATGGCCGGGAAACCAGTGTTTCCAAGAGGACAGAGTGGATGTGAGGGACAGTTAAGAGAAACTAGGCTCTGTAACATCTATACTGAGTAGCTGTGCAAGTCATAAAACCCCACAAACTTCTGTGGGGAGCAGCTCGGACTAGACTAAGTTACTCGAATTAAGACTTATTCTATGCATCTGCTCTCCCACAATATGGCGCTGGGAGAGGAGGAAACAGCTTCTACACAGCTGCCTCCAGTTCAACCAATAAACAGCAGGACCTGCTCCTGATTGGAGGAGAGCAGCATACTCGGCGTGTGGGCAGCCGAGTTGGGATTGGTGGAAGAGGACTATAAAGGAGGAGAGAGACAACATGCACCGGGAACATCTATCTGAAGGAACACCTGTGCAGCCCCCGAGAGAGCCAGCCGGCAGTGTGCCTCTCCCCCGCGGAAGTGGGGAAAGTGGCAGGGGGAACCGCCCTTCCACGGAGGTGGAAGGGTCGGTAGCCAACCCGGGAAGAACCAGCAGCAAACCCGGGGAGGGCCGAGCCGACAAAAGAACAGCGCAGGGTCCTGTGTCGTTCCTCCACGAAGAGGGGGAGCGACATAATGGTGCCGTGACTCGGATATGAAGCCTAGGCAGGGTTTAGTGTCGTTCCTCCACGAAGAGGGGGAGCGACAAACTTCCATATGGACTTAGTGCTGTTCAAGACTAACGGTTTTGGGAGGGGTTCCCTTTAAAGCTTTGATATCCCATTACAATGTCATTGCTTCTGGAAGGAAGGCCACAACGTGACCATGTATTGATCCCCATCATTTATAAAAATAAGCTTAGGGGAAATGGGAAGGATGGGGTAGTCCAGAAGCATAGTATTAAAAGGAGACATCTCTGTTTAGGGGTAGTGGGTAGGGGGAGTAGGAAAGGGAACCCAAAAAAGCTTTTGCCTTCTTCCGTATTCCTGCAGCAGAAGCCCTGTTTCTATGTATTCACTGGCCTGGGAAGGTCCTTTAGATCTCCACACTATCAATCATTCATTCATTCAGTAAATTTTAACCAAGAACTACCTTGGGCTATGACCTGTATTACTGACTGGAGATAAGGATGAATGAGTCTGCTGTGGAAAAAAAAAAAACCTACACGGAGGATCTCTGCGAGACCTCAGAGGAAAGGAAGGGTCATCAAAGGAGACACTCTTCTCTGAAGGGAGAGGAGAACATCCACTTTGTTTATGGCCGTGTCCAAATAACAACGGAGTCTATGGTCACAAAAGGCCTCCATAGCCCTGGCAGCCCATGACAACAGCCTCGGATGATCACTGATGTCATAAAAAAGAGTGTTAATTGTTAAAGAAACAACAGTAGTCACTGTGCACTTGTTCCCCAGGTAGGACCTCTGTTCCTATTGAATTGCAATATGAGAATCGACTGCAAATTCTCTCCCCAAACTGTACTCTATATGTTGTGTGTGGGTGTGGAGGAAAATTGTTGAAATCTATGATTAGCAGGCCGGCGCCGCGGCTCACTAGGCTAATCCTCCACCTAGCGGCGCTGGCACACTGGGTTCTAGTCCCGGTTGGGGCACTGGATTCTGTCCCGGTTGTCCCTCTTCCAGGCCAGCTCTCTGCTGTGGCCCGGGAGTGCAGTGGAGGATGGCCCAAGTGCTTGGGCCCTGCACCCCATGGGAAACCAGGAGAAGCACCTGGTTCCTGCCTTCGGATCAGCGCGGTGCGCCGGCCACAGCGCACCAGCCGTGGCGGCCATTGGAGGGTGAACCAACGGCAAGAAGGAAGACCTTTCTCTCTCTCTCTCTCTCTCTCTCTCACTATCCACTCTGCCTGTCAAAAAAAAAAAAATCTATGATTAGCTTAGAGATGGTCCTCTGTATATAAAGTCATACTAAAAATGATCCATAATGAAGAAGGAGATGGGAGAGGGAATGGGAGGTGGGAAGGGGGCAGAGTAGGGAGGCATGGGAGAAAGAACCACTGTATTCCTGAAGTTGTATTTATGTAAAAATGCATTCACTTAAAAAAAAAAAAGGATGAATGAGTCTGGAGGAAGCAAAACATCACAGTAGAGAATTCAGGTTCATTAAGAGGCTTCCATAACCTTGGCAGCTCATCACAAGAGCTTTGGGTGATTACTGACGTCATAAATAAGAGTGTCAATTGTTAAATCAACAACAAGAGTCACTGTGCACTTACTCCCCATGTAGAACCTCTGCCCTTAATGTGTTGTACTATGAGAATTAATGGTAAAACTACTACTCAAACAGTGCTGTATACTTTGTGTGTCTTTGTGGATGCAGTCTGTGGTAATCTTTGTTTAGTATATACTAAATTGATGTTCTATATATAAAGATAATTGAAAATGGCCGGCGCTGTGGCTCACTAGGCTAATCCTCCACCTAGCGGCGCCGGCACACCGGGTCCTAGTCCCGGTCGGGGCGCCGGATTCTGTCCCGGTTGCCCCTCTTCCAGGCCAGCTCTCTGCTGTGGCCCAGGGAGTGCAGTGGAGGATGGCCCAAGTGCTTGGGCCCTGCACCCCGTGGGAGACCAGGAGAAGCACCTGGCTCCTGCCATCGGATCAGTGCGGTGCGCCAGCTGCAGCGCCGGCCGCAGCGGCCATTGAAGGGTGAACCAATGGCCAAGGAAGACCTTCCTCTCTGTCGTGCTCTCTCTCTCACTGTCCACTCTGCCTGTCAAAAAAAAAAAAAAAAGATAATTGAAAATGAATCATGATGAAGAATGGGATGGGAGAGGGCGTGGGAGATGGGATGGTTGCGGGTGGGAAGGAGGTTATGGGAGGGGGGAAGCTGCTATAACTCAAAAGCTGTACTATGGAAATTTATATTTATTAAGTAAAAGTTAAAAAGAAAAAAAAAAACAAATTCAGGTTCAGATGTACCTGGGTTCTACTTCTGTCTCTGCCAATTACCAGTTCATGTGTCATCTTCCCTCCCTGAGTCTCAATTTACTCTTCTGTCAAAATATTGTAAAATTTTAATGAATATTATAAATTTTAATTTTAGTGATGCAATGCCCTTAGCACAGGCCTTGGTGCAGCTGCAGTTATCCATAAATGTTAAAGGTAATGATGATGGGCAAGTGGATAGTGTTGGGGTACAGTGGGTTAAGCCACCATCTGCAATGCTAGCATCCCACAAGGGTGCTGGTTCAAGTCCCGGCTGCTTAGAGTCCTTGCTGCTCTACATCTAACACATCTCCCTGCTAACGTAACTGGGAAAGCAGCAGAAGACAGCCCAAGTCTTTGGGCCCCTGCACCCACTTAGGAGACGTGGATGGAGTTCTGGGCTCCTGGCCCAATCTCAGCTGTTGTGGCCATTTGGTGAGTGAAACTGCAGATGGGTGATTCATATTTCTCTCTTTCTCTCTCTCTCTCTTTCAAGTAAAGAAATGAAATCTTTTTTTAAAAAATGGATAATTATGATGCGGCCAGCATTTTTGCTGCAGCAGGGTAAGCTGCTTGGGACAACTGCATCCCATATTGGAGTCAGAAAAATGTTTAATTTCACGTAGCTAGTTATAGTCAAGTGGGCCAGGGGCTGGGAGAAAAATCTCATGGAACACAGTGATGGCACAGAAAAGAGAACAGGGGCCGGAGCTGTGGCACAGTGGGTGATGCTGCTGCATGCAGTGCTGGCATCCCACATGGGCACCAGTTTGAGTCCCAGCTGCTCCACTTCCAATCCAGCTCTCGGCTATGGCCTGGGAAAGCTGTAGAAGACAGCCCAAGTCCTTGGTCCCCTGCACCTGCGTGGGAGACCTGGGAGAAGCTCCTGGCTCCTGGCTTTGGATCGGCGCAGCTCCAGCCATTGCAACCATCTGGGGAGTGAACCAGCGAATGGAAGACCTCTTTCTCTCTCTGCCTCTCCTCTCTCTGTGTAACTCTGACTTTCGAGTAAATAATAAATAAATCTTAAAAAAAAGGAAAAGAGAAAAGAGAACAGTCAACAACGCTATAAGAGATGAAGGAGAGAGAAAGAATCCTAGGAAGGCCATCAGGAGTGTTGGCTTTTACCAAGATGTCAGAGTAATCCCACTTAAAGAACCCAAAAACATGGCCCTTGGAAGAGCTCCCCACACCACTGCACAGGCTTTTCTCCACCAGCAGATGCAGTAAAGTCACACAGCAGGCACACGGAAGGAAACAAGTCAAAGTCAAGATGGAGAAGAAGGTCAAGGCCAGGCACAGCAACAGGAGACCTTGATCCCACACAGTCAGCTGATGTCTGCACTCCACAACAACTCCTGTTTCATGAACATCTGTTTTAAAGTGGCCAAATTTACAAATGTTCACAACCCAACAGTGAGTATACAAGGCAAAAACAAGAAGGTATTCTGTTTACAACAATCAGTAATAGCTTTGAGCCTTTCAGATGCCTCAAGGTTCTGGAAATAAGAGAGCTCAGAGAGGAACTACAAAGGGTTTGCAGAGAACCCACCTTTACTGCTGCAGGATTCCTTTCTCTCCATAACTCAGAAAACACCAAGTTCTCAAGGCCGTTCCTTCTTGTAATTCAGAAGCCTGCTTTATTCTGAACATAGATAATTTGTAAAGAACACAGAGTTTTCTTCAAAAACTGAAACTTGGGGTACTAAACTTACTCAGGATGAGAAGCTGGTTCCCAAGTCATCATTAAAGCTTTGGAACAAGGGGAAAGGTCAAATATTTTGTTCTTTTTTTTTTTTTAAGTATCTGCTTTGAAGATTTTCCTGTTTTAAAGTCCTATCATTTCTAAATATCAAGATGCTTCCTTCAGCTTATTTGTGTTAGAAGAAAGTTCCTTATTGACATTTCTTTCACAAAGGCATTGAGAGTTCGGGGATAAGAAGTTACTCTGGGCTGCCTGTTCTATCCTACGTTTTATAATTTGGCTATTTATTTCAAGTCCTTGAAAATGAACTTTAACATCTTGTTCTGATTGCTATGGTACACATATGAGCTACTGATGACAATAAAAGACTGCTTCTATTTTTGAAAATTCTGATTATTCCTTATGCAAATATTGGTTATGATCAGAGACTAAATAAAATTAAGGTTTCTTCTGCTCTTCTAGTGTTCTTCTTTCCCTGTGCCTCCTATTCAAACTGGTACGCTCTAATCCCAAAACATCATAAACTTTCATGACGAGATTGATTAACCAAGAGGGAGATACTTACTTTAAAGATTGATAGACACTGAGCTCCCTGCCTCTTGGATAAGAGAAAATGCATTGTGAAATGAATTTTGAAAATAACCAACTGATTTTTCAACTGTTTTTTTTTTCCTTCAGCATTAACTTCCTGGTTATTTATGAGTCTGCAGCCATTCCAAGACACCACTGTAAATGAGTTGTAAAATCTAGTGACATTTTTTAGGGTCAAATGCATAAATGTAAATGAAAAATGCTTTTGCCTCCAGCAGCCAGCTCCCATTCCTTGATGGAGCAGGACCCAGTTGGTGTACACCTGTGATCATTAGAAACTTGCCTTTTATCAATTTCTCCTTCTATTCTTCAGCTAATATTTACTGACGTCCTGTTATGTACTGGGGACCAAGGATACAGGAGTAAGCAAAACCAGTCATGGTCATTGCCCTCATGGAACTTGGGAGAGTGAGGGAGAAAATTGCAAGTGTAAAATAAACACAATTACAAATGCCATAGAACAGTCCAGGCAGGTGGGGTCAGGAGGAAGGAGGGGGTGGTTCTACAAGGGCTTCCTTGAGGGAGTAACCAGACCACGAAACAGGCTTGGCCAGCTTCCTCAATCTGATATGTGACCAGCTGACTTAGAGAGCTACCAGGGCCTTCACCCCCAAATAATGGGGGACAGCACTGAGCTGTTTATGCTTCAATGAAGTCCATCCTAAAACTAAGTGCTTATTACTAAATGGAAAATTACTTACTTTTTTCTGTAAAGGAAACACAGGCTCCACCTACTGTGTGCTCCCCTACTCTCTCTTCTGTCATCTTTTCCCTTATTATTTACCCATTTTATGAGGCACAGGGTAACATAGAACTACAGTAGAATCTTATTCTCCAATGAGACTGGGGTTGACTAACAGGCAACTGTTTAAAATTTTTTTAATTATTATGATTTTAACTGACAAATCATGAAATATACATTAATGGGGTACAGTGTTTTGGTTTATGTATACAACATGGAGTTAAATCAAATTAATTAACATATTCATCACTTCAATTGGCTGTCACTTTTATAACAAGGCATTTAAAATTTAGCCTCAGCAATTTTTAGGTATACAATACATTAACTATGGTCACCTTGCTATACAATAGATCTCAGAAATATGTTCCTCCTATCTAACTAAAATTTTGTACCCTTTGGTCAACCTCTCTCCATACACTCCTCCATCTCCACCCCCAGCCCCTGGTAACCACTGTTCTACTCTCTATGTCTACAAGTTTGACTTTTTTAGATTCCACATGTAAGTGAGGTATTTATCTTTATGTGGATTATTTCATGTAGCATAATGTCCTCCAGGTTCAAGTGTGTCATTAAAGTAATAAACACATTAACTGCATCATTTTACTGTCAGATATACAGATGCACATTGGTTAACCAATGTCTGTAGTATTGACACAAGGAATTCTCCCATGAGTATGGACAACTGATCCCAGGGCTAACTAGTAGAATCCTCCAGGGTAATCGAAATGGTCTACACCTTTTCTTATAAAGTCATATGAGCCTCATTTGGCTTCAGTTGCACTTGGGTGCTGTATTGGACAGCATAGGACAGGAATCTACATTATCTTCTCCGCATAGATCATATCCAAACGCCTTCTCTCTGATTTTCATTTTTGGTTTCCTCAAAATGGAATGAGGACTTAAAGACAATTGCACACATTCTGAAAGCAAAATCCTTTTCAATTTAATATTTTTTTCTAATTTATAACAAATATTTCACGACAACCAATCTGACAGTTAATTTCTTTTGCAACTTGTATCTTTCAGGACTTTCAATGCACTCAAAGCCCACCTTTCCCTTCATTCCTCTTTTTGTGATAGCCATTTTCTTGCTTGGACAGACTGGAGGTAGAAAGCAATGGGTCCCAGCGACAGAGCTGGGCGACAGGCATGAGACCATCATTTGAAAATCTTGAAGTCGGAATTACTAATGATAGATATGCAAAAAGAGAATGGTCTATATAGACTTGAGGATTCCTGAAGTGAGAGAATCAGTCCTGTATGATTATGTCTGGCATCCACAATCCCCAAGAGAGTACAGAAATACTGAACAGGTGGGTTTAATCTTCCACATCTGTGAAGCTGGAAGACCACAAACACACCTCAGCACTGAGAGGCTCCTTCTTAGGCTCTTGGCAAGGGACTGTTGCCTACCTTCTGCCACACACGCACCCCATCCTGTGATACCTATGGTCTCCACCACTCTGAAGCCAGATTCCACTTGGGGTCCTGCAACAGGCAGATCTCTGACCATTTTTAAAAATAACACTTCAAAGGAAATTCATCAGCCATAAAAAGCATGACCAATTAGAAAAAAACAAAACACTTAGCCAGTGAAATGATAGTCCTAAAAGCAACAGAGAACAACCTGACCAAGCAAATAAATAACACCACTTAAGGAGATTCAAATGCAACACACAAAAAGAATGTTCAGACCTCATAAAATTATGATTTCTTCATTGATAAGAGTTGCCAGAATTGAAGAGACTTCATAAGAAAAAAAAACAGGATGCCCCTATTAAATATGAATAATTTTATAATATTATGTACCAAGCTAAATTTCAATATACTTACACTAAAAAATTATTCAGTGTTCATCTGGGTTTCAAACTGAAACCCAGTCCTACCACTGAACAGTTTAGGGGATGAATTGAAAGTAGGGGGGTCATTGAAGATAAATGACTCAATGACTAGAAAACACATGGAAAAACTGTCACTAAAGAGCAAGCAAAGAGGAAGGCAAATATGATAAAAGATGACCCAGGAGACCCATCATTAGTAATAACATGAATAAAAGAAATTGATAATTAAATAACAATTAGGAATAAGTACAAATTAAATAGTGCAAAATACATAATTAATCATATCAGATTTTATGCTAAAAATTTTAATATAAAGGGATAAGCAAACAGATGTCATGGAAAACATAACAAAGAAGATAAGAAGTAATTTCAAATAAGATGGAATTCAAGGATAGAAACACTAAACATAGGACTCCTCCACTAATCACCACTAATTTAAGGATCCCCGCAGATTCTTGCTTTCGGAAAGAGAACTACAGAAGTGAAGGACAGAGCTGTACTGGAGCTCAAGGAAAAGGATGGACAAGCAGAGCTCAGAGACAAAGGCTAAGAGGAATGTGAAGAGCTACAAACAGAAGTGATGTCAGCAAGATGGCAGGATAGGAGTTCTCACTATCATCTCTCCACAGAGACACTGATTTTGTCTATTATCAAGGATGAGAATATCATTGTGGAGTACAAGAATAGAAAACAGAAATTCCAGCATACCACTGGAATCTGAGAACAGATGCACAAAAGAAGACAAGAAAGTTTCACTGTACCTATGTCACCCTTCCCACAAGGCAGCACAACTCAGTGACAAGAGAGACCCTTGGGCTACATTATTTTCCATGGAGGGGAATAAGAGTGTGGTGAGCATCCAAGTTTCCCAGCAATGCAGGACACAGCCCAAGAGGCCCACTTATTTCCCATCACACACAGAATATTGAAGGGATCAGCATGAGTGAGTCGTTGGGAGACTGGAACTAGAAACACAGCGGGTAGATCTTACAAACCACTCCATAAGCTTCAAGATGAACTCCATCCTGGAGCCATGTTACATGACTAACTTGTAGACCTTTCCCAATTTGGTTCAGGGCACTCCAAATACTCCTAATGCCTCAACTCCAAGACCCCAGGTGAGTCTCCCAAATCCATCTCTGTGTACAGAAAATGTAAGCATCTTCACAAACACCCAGTTAAGCTTTGTGAGATCAGAAGAAGGTGTTCAACTTGAGTGTTTCATGACACCATCCAAGGGAAAATAAATGGAAAACGATTGGCATCTAGCCTGCTTTTCAAGAAAAGACATACAACCTTAAGCAACTCCCCAATAGGAAACAACAGATATAAAGTATATATATCCTTAAAAACAATCTGAGAGCACCTCGGAATTCCCAGATGGATTATTTAACGATGGCATTTCTTTCCCAAAGACAGTCAATAAAGACATAAGAAGTGATTGTTATTTTGAAGGTGAAGATAATAGCACAAAATGTCAAGGAATATGAAAAAATCAAAGAAACAAAACACCATCGAAAGAACACAATAGTATTCTAATAACCAACCCCAAAGATAAGGGTATTTATAAATTTTCTGAAAAGCATTCAAAATGATTGTCTTAAGGAGGTTCAGCAAGCTATAAGAAAATACATTATACTGGGGTCAGCACTGTGGCGCAGCAGGTTAACACCCTAGCCTGAAGCACCAGCATCCCATATGGGCACAGGTTCTAGTCCCAGCTGCTTCACTTCCTATCCAGCTCTCTGCTATGGCCTGGGAAAGCAGTAGAAGATGGCCCAAGCCCTTGGGCCCCTGCACCCACGTGGGAGACCTGGAAGAAGCTCCTGGCACCTGGCTTCAGATCCGCGCAGCTTCGGCCATAGCAGCCAATTGGGGAGTGAACCATCAGATGGAAGACCTCTCTCTCTCTCTCTCTCTGCCTCTCCTCTCTCTGTGTAACTCTGACTTTCAAATAAATAAATAAATCTTTAAAAATACATTAGACAACTCAATTTTTTTAAATACGTGGAAAAAAAAACAAGAAGTGTAATAAAGAGAAATCACAAAAATGAACCAAATTCTGGAATTGAAGAATACAATGAATGAAATGAAAAATGCAATAGAGTGTACCAGTGGCAGACTTGACTAGGCAGAAGAAAAACATCAATGGATGTGAAGACAGGTTATCTGAACATATCCAGTTAGAGAGTAAAAAAGAAAGAACAGTGATGAAACACTATGGAGTTTATGAGGCACCATTAAAAGAGCTAGAATTTGCATTATAGGGGTCTCAGGAGGAGAAGATACGGAGAAAGGGGCAGAATGTTTATTTTTTTTTAAACTTTTATTTAATGAATATAAATTTCCAAAGTACGACTTATGGATTACAATGGCTTTCCCCCCATACCGTCCCTCCCACCCACAACCCTCCCCTTTCCCACTCCCCCTCCCCTTCCATTCACATCAAGATTCATTTTCGATTATCTTAATATACAGAAGATCAGCTTAGTATACATTAAGTATGGATTTCAACAGTTTGCTCCCACACAGAAACATAAAGTGAAAAATAATAGATGATTTTTTAAAATGATGATGAAATCAGAGCAGACCTATTGTCATGTTTAATCCCAGTGAGAGTCAAGTTGGGAATTGATAATTTCTTTTTTTTTTTTTTTTTTTTTTTTACAGAGGATCAGTTTAGTATGCATTAAGTAAGGATTTCAACAGTTTGCACCCCCATAGAAACACAAAGTGAAATATATTGTTTGAGTACTCGTTATAGCATTAAATCTCAATGTACAGCACATTAAGGATAGAGATCCTACATGAGGAGTAAGTGCACAGTGACTCCTGTTATTGACTTTACCAATTGACACTCCTGTCTATGGCATCAGTAATCTCCCTATGCTCCAGTCATGAGTTTCCAAGGCTATGGAAGCCCTCTGAGTTCTCCGATTCTTATCTTGTTTAGACAAGCTCATAGTCAGAGTGGAGGTTCTCTCCTCCCTTCAGAGAAAGGTACCTCCTTCTTTGATGGCCTGTTCTTTCCACTGGGATCTCACTCGCAGAGATCTTTTGCCAGAGTGTCTTGGCTTTCCATGCCTGAAATACTCTCATGAGCTTTTCAGCCAGCTCCGAATGCCTTTAGGGCTGATTCTGAGGCCAGAGTGCTATTTAGGACATCTGCCATTCTATGAGTCTGCTGAGATTCTCACTTCCCATGTTGGATCACTCTCCCCTTTATTTACTCCATCAGTTAGCGTTAGCAGGTACTAGACTTGTCTATGTGCTCCCTTTGACTCCCAGTCCCTTCACCATGACCAACTGTGAACTAATTCCTGGAGCAAGGACAGTCTATTCAATAAATGGTGCTGGGAAAATTGGATTTCCACATGCAGAATCATGAAGCAAGACCCCTACCTTACACCTTACACAAAAATCCACTCCACATGGATTAAAGACCTAAATCTACGACCTGACACCATCAAGTTACTAGAGAACATTGGAGAAACCCTTCAAGATATTGGCACAGGCAAAGAATTTCTGGAAAAGACCCGGGAGGCACAGGCAGTCAAAGCCAAAATCAACTATTGGGATTGCATCAAATTGAGAAGTTTCTGTACTGCAAAAGAAACAGTGAGGAGAGTGAAAAGACAACCGACAGAATGGGAAAAAATATTTGCAAACTATGCAACAGACAAAGGGTTAATAACCAGAATCTACAAAGAGATCAAGAAACTCCACAAAAACAAAACCAACAACCCACTTAAGAGATGGGCCAAGGACCTCAATAGACATTTTTCAAAAGAGGAAATCCAAATGGCCAACAGGCACATGAAAAAATGTTCAAGGTCATTAGCAATCAGGGAAATGCAAATCAAAACCACAATGAGGTTTCACCTCACCCCGGTTAGAATGGCTCACATGCAGAAATCTACCAACAACAGATGCTGGCGAGGATGTGGGGAAAAAGGGACACTAACCCACTGTTGGTGGGAATGCAAACTGGTCAAGCCACTATGGAAGTCAGTCTGGAGATTCCTCAGAAACCTGAAGATAACCCTACCGTTCGACCCAGCCATCCCACTCCTCGGAATTTACCCAAAGGAATTTAAATTGGCAAACAAAAAAGAGGTCTGCACCCTAATGTTTATTGCAGCTCAATTCACAATAGCTAAGACCTGGAACCAACCTAAATGCCCATCAACGATAGACTGGATAAAGAAATTATGGGATATGTACTCTTTAGAATACTATACCGCAGTAAGAAACAACGAAATCCAGTCATTTGCAACAAAATGGAGGAATCTGGAACACATCATGCTGAGTGAAATAAGCCAGTCCCAAAGGGACAAATACCATATGTTCTCCCTGATCGGTGACGACTGACTGAACACCAAGAGGGAAACCTGTTGGAGTGAGGTGGACACTATGGGAAATGGTGGCTTGATCAGCATAGCCCTGACTGTTAATGAACAACTAAATACATTATCCCTCTTAGTAGTTGTTTTTGTCTGTTCTACTTAATATGACTGGTTTAGATCTGTAATTGATGCACAGTTATTCTTAAGTGTTGAAAATTAACTGAAATGTGATCCCTGTTGAACATGGTGGTGGGAATGGGAGAGGGAAGAGATGTATAATTTGGGACATGCTCAGGCTGACTTGCCCCAAGTGGTGGAGTTGGAAGCATACCAGGGGATTCCAATTCAATCCCATCGAGGTGGCATGTACCAATGCCATCTCACTGTTCCAGGTGATCAGTTTCAGTTCACAGAATGTTTATTTAAAAAAAAATAATGGCTGAAAACTCCCCAAATCTGGGGAGAGATGTGGATATCCAGATACATGGAACTCAAAAGTTTCCAATTAGGTGAAATCAGAGAAAATATTATACAGATGCTCCTTAACTTACATTGGGATTACATCCCAATAAGCCCATCATAAATTAAAAATTTAATAATTCAAAAACATATTTAATACACCAAACCATTGAACACTATAGCCTAGCAATACAGACACTGTAGTATATCAGTAGTTTACCTTCATCATCATGTGGCTGAATGGGAGCTATGGTTCACTGACACTGCTTTGTGAGACAGTCTCATGCTACCTATTGCTATCCTTGAAAAGATCAAAACTCAAAATATAGTTTCTATTGAATGCATGCCACTTTTATACTATCATAAAGGTGAAAAATCGTAAGATGAACTACTGAAAGGAACCATTTATAGTTTTGAAAGGAGCAAGAGAAAAGAGATTTCTCATATACAAGGGAACTTTCATAAGGCTATCAATGAATTTCCCAGCAGAAACTTAGGACCAAGAGAAAGTGAGAAACAGATCCAATGTGCTGGAAGAAAAAAAAACTACCAAACAAGAATATCATACTCAGAAAAGCTTTCACTTCAAAAATATAAAGATATCCCAGGACAAAGAAAATCTGAAGAAGTACATCACCACTAGACTTCCCTTGCAAGACATACTAAAGACAGTTCTTTAAGCTAAAACAAAAATGCTAATTAATAACATAAAAATAGAAAACTTACTGGTAAGTTTGAGTATAAATTCAAATGCAGAATACTTGAATACTACAATGGTGATATATAAATCAGTTATAACTCTAGTTTCAAGGTTAAAAGACAATTTAAAAATAATAGTTAATAATAATTTTTAATGTATACACAATATAAAATAGATTTATGATGACATAAAAACATATAATGGAAGAGGAAATGTAAGTGTAGAATCTTGGGTAGGTGAATGGTGCAGAGGAGACCCACATTCCATATTGGAGTGGCTGGTTTGAGTCTTGGCTACTCCACTTCTGATCCTTCTTCCTGTTAAGGCACACCCTAGAAGGCAGTAGATTATGGCTCAAGTATTTGGATCCATGCCACACATGTGAGAGACAAGGATGAAGTTCCAGGCTACTGGCATTGGTCCAGCCCCAAATGTTGTGGGCATTTGAGGAGTAAACCAGTAGATAGAAGATTCCATCCCTCTCCCTCTCCCTCTCTCCCCTCCCTCTCTTTTTTTCTCTCTCCCTCCCTCCCTCCCTCTCTCTCTCTCTCTCTCTCTCTCTCTCTCTCTCTCTCTCTTTATCTCTGTGTGTGTCTATCTGTCTACCTCTGTGTCTTTAAAATACAATGAATGTAATTTTTCCAAAAATTAATTCATTTTTTAAAAATGTGTACAGTTTTATGCAAAGTTGTTGTCAGCTTAAAATAAGCTGTTTTAAGATATTTTATGTGAGCTCCATGGTAACCATGGATCAGAAATGTAGAGTAGACACACAAAAGAGAAAGGAATCAAAGCATCTTTCTGCAACTAGAGGGTTAGGCTTCTTTTGGCCAAAGCAAGACATATGGCCAAGCCAACTGCAATGATGAAGATAAACGCATTCCACCCACAGTGGGAGCAGGTATGGTGAATGATCACCCATACCATCAAAGGAAGTCTACAATTCAACTGGATGAACTGTCAACATAAAACTCAACTCAGCTGTTGGAGGCAGCAGTATGTAAACAAAGTAGAAGCTTGTGTTCAGCAGATCTTTTCTGCAAGGGGAGAGATGGTAAACAGCTTTGTCTTTGTAGGCCACACATTCACTGTTGCAATCACTCAATTCTACCACTTTAGCATTAAAACAGCCACACACAACATTAAATTAGATGTATGTGGTTGTGTTCCAACAAAACTTCACAAAAGTAGTCAGCAGGCTGGATCCATAGTCTGCTGACCCCTGACCTAGAGCATATAGTTACTTTATTTAACTCAAATATTTCTTTTTTTAATATTTATTTACTTTTCTGAAAGACAGAGTTACAGAGAGAGGTGGGGAGACAGATCTTCCACGTGCTAGTTCACTCCCCAAATGGCTGCAACACCTGGGGCTGGCACAGGCCAAAGCCAGGAGCCAGGAGCCACCTCTGGATCTCCCACATCGGTGCAGGGGCCGAAGCACTTGGGCTATCTTCCACTGCTTTCCCAGGCAGTTTAGCAAGGAGCTGGATCAGAAGCAGTGCAGCCAGGACTCAAACCAGCACCCATATGGGATTTTGGCACTGCAGGCAGTGGCTTAATCCATTATGCCACAACGCTGGCCCCTCTAAATATTTTCAGAACACTTAGAAAACATTATTCCAGACAGCCCAGAAGTCATCACCATATGTATAAATACTTAAAATTATACAACAGACAAATTTGGAGATAGTGTAAATTTTGAGACAGTTCAAAGGAATAAAGAATTTCACCAAAGTCCATTCTTTTAAATGTTCGCTTACATCTTTCTTAAAGGATGGGATTCTTTCCTATCCTAACCTCAGCAGCAGATACTGGATCCTGAGAGGTATTAGTATCATTACTCTGTAGTCTTTGAACTGAGTCCTTGGTTTATATCCATTCCTCCCCCTATTTTCAACATATCTTCAATCACAGTATCTCATCCCTCAATTATCCAAAAGAACAATTACCCAGAGAAACTGATAATTGTCTTGTGAGAGTAAAACTGTAAAAAAACAAGACATGGATTTGAGTTAAAGATCTAAGGTGGCTCCCAGGCCCTACCACTAGAACTTAACCTAACTTTATGCAGAATGGATGAAAAGATAGTTGTATGTATGGATGGATGAGAGAACTAATTATTACCACTCAAAAGAAATATTGTTCAGGATTGAAAGAAAGAAAGTCACAGGGCAACATTGGAATTTGCCATCTAAGTGTCATCTAAGAAACAGCTGTCCTTTTAACCATTGCAAATAGGTTTTTTCATCTGGCAGGCCTATCTCTGCTGTGGGTCTGAACTTTCAACCATACAACCACCTACACTTTATTTTATCTCCCAGCAACCTTATGATTATGATTTGGCTTCCATAAAGTTTTTCCATACAAATAGAATGGCCTAATCAAGCTTTGGTAAATGCTCTAGCTCCCCAACCTTGTTTATTATTATAAACAAACTTGGTATCTGTCCTGTGTATTAGCCTTTGAAAGCCTTCTTCATATTGGTCCATGTTTCTGGATTAAATCTATTCTGGTATAAGGGAAGACATAACTTCTTAGACTACAGCTATCATGGAGACAGCCCATAAGACAAGAAATTTACCAAGGTCAGTCAAGAACACCTCAATGCCTAACTGTTCATTTCTCAGACAGAGAGTGTACTGGGTTTTGCGTGCTTTTCTTGACTGGAAAGCAACTTTAGAAGAAAGGGATAAGCAAACCAAAAACTCAGTTTCTCTTCCAAGTTGCCATTTTTCCCTCCTCTGTTCAAAGACACCAGCAAAATCTCTTTTCTGTACGTCCTTAAAATTGGTGCATCTGCTCCCTGGTGGTAGACATGATGGATCCCTACAATCACTTGCTTGCACTCCTTCCTCCTTCCCTCAGCTGTCTCAGGAAGAGTGGTTTCTAACTCCTCCTCAGAACCGGGAGCTCATTTGCTCTTATTATATAAGCATCGGTTCCTGAAGAAGGTCTTGAGGTTCCTGGACTGACTTGGAAGGCTTGGCTTCTCTGGGATCAGCAATGAGGGGAAACATGAACCTCATGCAGAATTATGGAAGTGAGAGTCTGTAGGGATTCAGAATTCACTGGGAAAAGCGTCTTAAGGAAACCTTTCAAGTTTACCAGACATAAAACAGCGTCAGGGCATGAAGCTGGGAAGAGTAAGAATCAGGGTGCCATGGTGGTGCAATGGTTCAGTGTGCCCTTGGCCACTCCATTTTCATTTCACATGCCATTTTCTTTACTCCTCTACATCGTTGGTGAATGCCTTCCATCTGGCCCTGTGGATCTACCTTCCATGCCTTTCTCTGCCCCATCCGATTGAATCATGTGGATTACATCAATGAGCTCTCTTGCCTCTGGCTTCTTGTTGGGTGTAGCCAACAAGTAAAAGGGATTGGCAGACATTGGAGGGTAGAAGGAGAATGAATCAGGGCAGTTATCATTTGGGGTCTCTCCATCCAAGGGTGCTACTGCTACCCCTCTACAGAAGGAAGCTCCATGTATACAACCACCTCTCTATATTCCCATAAAGGCTTCTTGGATGGTAACACCTCAGGTTGTCACTATCTCCAGCTCACTTCTCTTAAACTCATTTATGCTGTACCTTGTGCTAGTACTTCACTCCTCTTTACTGCCAAGTAATTCTCACTGGATGGATTTACCATATTTTGTTCCATTCATCAGTTGAGGACATATGAGTTGCTTCCATTCTGTGGCTATCATGAATAATGCTGCTCTGAACATCATATATTCCATAGCATTTTAAACAGGACCTACAGAAGTGCTCTTACTATACTATGTGTCCTAACCATTTGTGGGCATATCTGATTTTTTTGTCCTAATCCCCAGTCACTCACAGGATGGTAAAATTCCTGTGGGTACTGTGCATGTTGGGTCACTTCCGAGATGCACAAGAACTAGCCAGGTACCCTACCTCATAACAGACACTCTATAATGCCGGCAGAATAAAGGGTCTAATATTTGCACTATCTTTGACAGCAGTGGAAATATCCATGGCCATGTCTGCATTTGGCAGTTAAAGGAGGGGAGAGAGGGCTCTGGGATTCTCGTGCTTGGTCTTCTTGCGGCCAGCTGTGAGTTAGGACTTCAATAATTATACAATCATCCCTGGGCTCATGGTTCCTCATTTGCTAAACTACAACTCTATTTACAAAGGCCTTTGACCCTACCTAGATTTTTCACCTTAGGGAAATTTTGTTAAACGGTTTCTATGTACCAGTAACAGCTGTATGCCTTAGGACTTAGGACAATATGAATTGTTCTTCAACACTGGATCTTGATATATTACTGTGTATTCAAGAAGGTTCAGACAGAAAATAAAAATCAATGTAGTGTCTGATGGGCCATATGGATCAATATTGAGAAACAGTGTGCAAAATAGAAAGATATTTGTGTCACATCAAATATTACAAGTGGAACATAGACTCAGTGTAAGGTTCTGCATATGGCGATGAATGTATGGTATCATTAGAATGTTGCAAAATCTGACAGAGAATTCCTAAACCAAAATTAGACAAATGTCCCAGTTTTTAAAAAATGTCTCAAAAAAAACATTTGAGCCTATGGATCAGATAAAAAATGTAAACGGAAATGAAGACAAAAGATGAAAAAGAGAAAGTGTGGTAGAATTCAGGAGGAGTTTCTGCAGCTAATAGAATATAAGCTCTTGGGACCGGCATTGTGCCGTAGCAGGTAAAGCCACCATCTGCAGTGCCATCATCCCATATAGGCGCTGGTTTGTCCTGGCTGCTCCACTTCCAATCCAGCTCTCTGCTATGGTCTGAGAAAGCAGTGGAAGATGGCCCAAGTGCTTGGGCCCCTTCACCCACGTGGGAGACCCAGAAGAAGCTCCTGGCTCCTTGCTTCAGATTGGCCCAGCACTGGCCATTGTGACCATTTGGAGAGTACCAGCAGATGGAAGACCTCTCTGTCTCTCTCTGCCTCTGCCTCTCTGTAACTGTGCCTTTAAAATAATAAATAAATCTTTTTTAAAAAAATATTATATGCTCCGTTGTGACTGAACAAAGGGATACGATGAGCCTATATGTTTAGGAAAACCTTAGTATGTTGTGTTTGAGAGAACATTTCCCATCTGTATACTTAAATTCTGCAAGAATGAAATCACCCATGTTGACTTACCGCTCTTGCTTAGAAGCTGTGTTGTGTGAAGAAAATATCAAATAGTGAGAAGCTGAAATGACCTCTCTGACAGTCTCTGAATACTGCCGGGTGATGTCAGCTGTTGTCGCCACAGTCAGTCACTCTTCTTGCTCCTTGCCGTGGCTACAAAGGCTCAGTCCACCTGGAGATGCTCTGGTAAGAAATCAATAAAGGCCATAAAAACTTTCTGAAGTTCACAAGAGAGGAGTGAAGTGCTAAGTAAGACACTAAGGGTTTTGCTATGAATTCCTTTATAATGAAAGATCATTTAGTTGGGATATTCATGATCTGACCTCTACTAGAATAAGATATTTCCAAGATCTACATATCTTAACCTCAAAGGAACACAATAGTAATAAAAAGAAGAAAAAGTCAAAACATTAGGTGGGATTGTAAAAAATAAATGAGCTTTGAAGACATTTCTATCCTAGAAGAGTTTTATCTAACCTAAACGAATCATATCAAATAACTGAAAAATGTGGTAAGCATAAGTCATCGTTTTCCACATTAAAAACCTTCTGGATTAACTTGAAAATGGGGGAAATGACATATATATCAATATTTAATACTGGAAACTCAGTAACTAGATTACACTTATCAATTCTCATACAGAGAGATTTGTTTTGTATTTGTTTCCTTTAAAAAAATTACACATACATAAAAATGATAAATGACTCTTTAAAATTAAGTTCTTTATTTCCAGGAAATCCTTCTTGATCTGCAGAGTGGGCTGTGACCAGGGTCCTTCGCCTACCAGAGTGGCTGTAACTGCAGCCCAGAATCCGAGGAAAATGGAACAGTGTTACAGCACTGATGAAAAGAGCCCTCGTCCGTATTTTTCTTTCTCTGCCCTTCTTTTCCAGCTTCCTCTTTCAGCCTCTATATCACAGCCACCTCCTGTTCAATAACAAATGACATTTGTCCCATGAAATTTATGAGCTTTTCACGGTAAAAAATCGCATCAGAGAAAGGCATTCTTCACCCTTCCATTACAACTCTCACCATCAGAGATACAGCTCAATGGAGCTCACCATCACCGCGGACTATTCAATGCAAGAAACCATGCTCCAGCTCCTTCAATAAATTATTTTCAAAAATAGACAATGGTTATTTAAAAACTAAGGGTATAACAAGTATACAACAATTCCAGCACACGATCTTGTGTTTAGACTACTGGATAAAAAATCTTTTACTAAACCTCATGAAAAGAATACTTCATAACACATTCCTTGCACAGGATGTACTTTCTATGAAATGAGAACAATCTGACATGAGCCATCAATTCCATTACAATTATAATTAATAAAACAGCCATATAGAAAACGGTAAAGGAAAGACTTAATGCTGCCAAAAACCGATTAAATCATGCGGACATAATTTGAGACACATCAACAGAATTTTAAAAAATCAATTAAAGCGATACTAAATGAAAATATTTGAGGAGCCAGAAGCTAAGTTGGATAGATCAGAAACAATCAACAAATGCGTGGATGTTTCTTCAGGAAAGGACAGAGCGAATGGATCAAAATGCATACAAACTAAGCATCTTTAAATTTCTGGCATGAGATAGCCAGCCACATTTCAAGCAAAAAACAATTACACATCCTTTCCAAAGCAAATAATGGCTAAACTTTCAAAGAAAAATAAAGGCCTGAAAAACATCTTTCAGAGTCATCCCCCCAGAAGTCAAGCGCTGCCTCTTCTCATTATCTTTATCTACCACCCAGTGTGTCCTCAACCAACCTACCCCAGCAAAAATTCTATTATCAAGAAAAAAATCACAGCCTCCTGGCAACCTAAGGGACACTTTCCAACTCTTGTTTGATTTGTCACAACATTTTTATTTATTTACTTGAAAGTCAGAATTACACAGAGAGAGGAGGAGAGGCAGAGAGAGAGAGAGAGAGAGAGAGAGGTCTTCCATCCATTGGTTCACTCCCCAGTTGGCTGCAATGGCCGGAGCTGTGCCAATCTGAAGCCAGGAGCCAGGAGTTTCTTCCGGGTCTTCCCTGCGGGTGCAGGGGCCTAAGGATTTGGGTCGTTTTCTACTGCTTTCCCAGGCCATAGCAGAGAGCTGGATCAGAAGCGGAGCAGCCAGGACTTGAACCGGCGCCCATATGGGATGCCAGCACTGCAGGAGGTGGCTTTACTGGCTATGCCACAGAGCCAGCCCAATTAATCTTTTTGAGAAAGACCCTTTTCCTTGGTTTCACGGACACCAAACTTCTTCATTTCCCTCCCAGCTTTCCTAAGTACTTTTATTCATTCTACATTCCTGGATCTCTCTTTTTTTCCCTCCAACTTTAATAGACAATCTTCCAGGCTCTAAGTTTTTGTCTGCAACTCCACCTTCTGCCTGCGCTTCCATTCCCATTGATATGCCAATAATTTCCAAAGCCATATCTCCAGCTCAATCCTTTCACTAAGCTCATAAAATTTCCTTCACTTCCTCTCCTAAACTTGCTCCCACGGCTCACTTGGCTAATCTTCTGCCTGTGGCGCTGGCACCCTGGGTTCTAGTCCCAGTTGCTCCTCTTCCAGTCCCGCTCTCTGCTGTGGCCCAGGAAGGCAGTGGAGGATGGTCCAGGTCCTTGGGCTCTGCACCCACAAGGGAAACCAGGAGGAAGCACCTGGCTCCTGGCTTTGGATTGGCGCAGCGCTGGCCGCAGCGGCCATTTGGGGGGTGAACCAACGGAAAAGGAAGACCTTTCTCTCTGTCTCTCTGTGTCACTGTCTAACTCTGCCTGTCAAAAAAGAAAGAGAGAAAAAGAGAAAGAGAGCGAGACAGACAGACAGACAAACAGAAAGACCTAGCCCTATAGATTTAACATGCTAGGTATTTTCCACATCTGCCTGTTGTCCATCCCCACCTCGTCACCTTAATCTAAGCCACAATTTTCTTTCATTTAGGCTCCTGCAGAAGCCTCCAATCTGGCCTACTAGCAACATATCTGGTGCCCCTTCCCCAAATATACTCATTCTGCAAGCAGAGAGCTCTTTCTAAAACAGAAAGTTGATGGTGTTACATACCATCAACTCTTCACTTGGGTTCATATTTTTTTTTAACTTTTATTTAATAAATATAAATTTCCAAAGAACAACTTTTGGATTATAGCAGCTTTCCCCCCCATAACCTCCCTCCCATCCGCAACCATCCCATCTCCCACTACCTCTCCCATCCCATTCTTCATCAAGATTCATTTTCAATTATCTTTATATACAACTTGGGCTCATCTTTTAGAGTAGTATCTTAAAACTCAAATAATCTCATAGAACCCACCTTCCTGCATACTGTAAGCATCAATCTCCATTTTGTGTAATATTCTCCGTGCTCCAAGGTGTGGCACTGGCTTCCCAGCTCTTTGCATTGGCATATATGTTCCCACTGTCTACATATTCTCCTTCCCCCACCCCTACTTCCTATCTCTCAACCTAGGCAATATTGACTTCCTCTTTTGAGGTTTCACTTTCTCAGGAAAATCTTTCTTCTTTAGCTGGATTAAATTATCGTAGCTGTATGTCCATGATTGCCCTCTGAATTTTAATAATGTTCATAATACTTTTAGTTAACTAACAGTCATTTACAATTGACTCTAAGCACTAGGAAAGCCTAAGTTATCATTTTCACTGTTATTATTTAGGGGCTCATGTCCTAGAAACATGTCTGACACCAGTAGATGCTTAATATGTATTTGTTAAGTTAAACTAAAAGAAAAACACTGCAAGTACTTGACCTGGGGAAAGAAATACAAAGGAAGAAACACATGTTCTAACCACGCATTTCTCCCCTGCAATAACACGTGCTCTAAGATGATTAAGTAGTGACTACACAGCATCAAGGGAAGAAGCTCATGAGTCCAACATGTTTAATTCATACCTTCATGTGGTAAAGACCATAGAAACAGAAAATCAGTCAAGGATCAAGAAATACACCACTCAAGTGTCTTTCCTCCAATATTATTTAAATATGTAGCTAATGTTTTATATATTTACTATGTCTACATATATATATAATACATATAAACAATGTGATATAGACATAAAGAGCCCTGCATTGTTTAACAATGCAGAACACTGTAAGAAATGCATTGCTAGCTGATTTCATCGCTAGGTGATAAAATGGAAGGTACCTGCACAAACCTAGGTCATGGAAGTGAGTCATCTCATGTGCCCTCTGGAGGCAATCAAGAGACTCAATAAACACAAGTTACTTCAGCCACTGCTGGCATAACACAGCAATTGCTCTACAGTTCACTCCTTTTGTAAGAAGAAGGGAGTACATAATGCATAAGTCATTTACAATCATTATCAAATACTAAGACATAATTGTATTGGTATGCTTTCATATGACTGCCAGTGCAGTAGGTTTGTTTACACCAACATCACCACAAACAAGAGTAATGTGCTGCCCTATGACATCACAATGGCTATGACATCACCAGGCAATAGGAATTTTTCAGTGGCTGTGACATCACTAAGCAATAGGAATTTTTCATCTCCATTCATCTTTTTTAAAATATTTATTTATTTATTTGAAATTCAGAGTTACACAGAAAGAGGAGAGGCAGAGAGAGAGGGGGGTCTTCCATACGATGGTTCACTCCCCAGATGGCTGCAACGGCCAGAGCTGCATCGATCCGAAGCCAGGAGCCAGGAACTTCTTCCAGGTCTCCCACGTGGTTCATGGACCTAAGGACTTGGGCCATCTTGTACTGCTTTCCCAGGCCATAGTAGAAAGCTGGATAGGAAGAGGAGCAGCCGGGACTAGAACCGGCACCCATATGGAATGCCAGCACTTCAGGCCAGGGGGTTAACCCACTGCACTCCAGCGCCGGCACCCACCTCCATTCATCTTACAGGACCATTATGATATGCAGACTGCTGTTGACCAAAATGTCATTATGTGACACATGACTGTATATATAAATCTATAAACACAGACGTATATTTGTGATGCTTGAAAGCAAGAACTACAAAATTGGGGAAGTTTGGTTGAAAGAAGTGAAGTTGAACTCTGACATCAGTTAAAGATCTAGGGATCAATGAATCCAAGCGTGATGAAAGGTGCACACTGACACGTCCCTGCTTCATACAGGTGAGGCAGGAGGTCAGGGGAGGGGAGCAGGGATGACGCACCCTCTAACAAATCTTATCAGCTGCACCTTCGTCCGTCGGGAATGGCAACCGGCTGGAACAGGCACAGCAGTCTGCTCTGGGAAATGACCTGGACGGAGAACAGGATGTGGAACAGAGTCCAACCCACAGTTATGTTTTCCCCTTTGTCTCCTGTCAGACTTGCAATTCTATGAATAACACCAGAGTCTTCCCTTTCTATTTTGTCTTCAACAGACTTTGCTAAGAGGGTCCTTTTCCTCAACTCCACATTCAGTCATTTTGTGCTGCCTGGAGACTGTGGATGGGACTACACATTCAGAAAAAGGAATGTGTATGTGCCAAGCACCGTATGGGGACTTCACATTGCAAGGTGCCCTGTGGCTTCAGAACTGATAAGTTTGGTCTCTTAAAACTCAGGTGAACACATAAGGAGGGTTAAACACAGTTCTCAAAAATTACTCACTCAACAGGGTTGGCGCTGTGGCATAACAGATTAAGCCACCACTTGCAATGTTGGCATCTCCTATGGGCACTGGTTTGAGTCCCAGCTGCTCTACTTCCGATCCAGCTCCCTGCTAATGGGCCTGTGAAAGCCGCAGAGGATGGCCCAAGTGCTCAGGCTCCTGCACCCACATGGGAGACCTGGAAGAAGCTCCTGGTTCCTGGCTTTGGATCCACTCAGCTCTGGCTATTGAGGCCATTTGAGAGTGAATCAGTGATGGAAGCCCTTTCTCTCTGTCTTTCCCTCTTTCTGTCTGTAATCTACCTCTCAAATAGATAAAAAAAATTCTTTTTTAAAAAAAATTTATTTATTTATTTGACAGGTAGAATTACAGACAGTGAGAGAGAGACAGAGTGAAAGGTCTTCCTTCCATTGCTTCACTTTCCAAATGGCTGCAACAGCCAGAGCCACACCAATCCAAAGCCAGGAGCCAGGAGCTTCTTCCCACACTGGTGCAGGGACCCAAGCACTTGGGTCATCTGCTACTGCTTTCCTGGGCCACAGCAGAGAGCTGGATTGGAAGAGGAGCAACCGGGACTAAAATCGGTGCCCACATGGGATGTCGGTGCCGCAGGCAGAGGATTAACCTAGTGCGCCACAGCACCAGCCCCTAAACAAAACATTTTCAAAAAAATCACCTATTCAAGTTACTCACCATTCAAGATGAGGACATGGGAGAAATGGAACTCCTGATAAAAAACATTGTAACCAAGAGAAGTGTGCCTAGAATACTCTGATATGAAAAGAATGAAATCTGTCCCACAATACGTGTCGCTCCCCCATTCGCGGAGGAACAACACAGGACCCTGTGCTGTTCTTTTGTCTGCTCAGCCCTTCCCGGGTTTGCTGCTGGTCCTTCCCAGGTTGGCTGCTGACCCCTCCACCTCCGTGGAGGGGCGGCTCCCCCTGCCACTTTCCCCACTTCCGTGGGGGAGCGGCACACCACCGGCCGGCTCTCTCGGGGGCTGCTCAGATGTTATCCGGATGTTCCTGGTGCATGTTGTCTCTCTCCTCCTTTATAGTCCTCTTCCACCAATCCCAACTCTGCTACCCACATGCCGAGTACGCTGCTCTCCTCCAATCAGGAGCAGGATCAGCTCCTGCAGCTTATCAGTCAAATTGGCGAGAGGCAGCTGTGTAGAAGTTGTTTACTCCCTTTCAGCGCCATATTGTGGGAGAGCAGATGCATAGAATAAGTCTTAATTCCAGTAACTTAGTCTAGTCCGAGTTGCTCCCCACAAATACGGGCTTACTCCATTAAAACATGAGGCAGTTTTGAGGAATATACACAACCAGAAGTAGAAATGTTCTACTCAACAAGAAAACTTGGAGGACTGCAGAACTCAGGTAAGAGGACTTAACTAATTCATTTTTAATGGCCAAGAAAATAGCAAAAATTAAAATCCTACTGGAAGCAATTTTTAAAAGTGTTCATGATATGCCAGGTAATTAAATGAGTAAAGAGAATAACAGCCATGATTTACCCTCTAAAAACAGAAAACTTTTTAGCATATGTAACAAATATGAACAAGGATGCAGACCTGGACAGCAAGCCACAGGGACACAACTGAAATACAATGGATTCACTTGGGAAAGGACAACGAACACCTGCACTGAGAACAATAATCACAGGTAGCACATAAGAAACGTTAAAGATTTAATAAAGCTTCGACTTGTCTGAAGCATTGGCTGTATTCTGAGTCAATTCAGTGAGTAGAATACATGAGGACATATATCAGAAGCACAATTGAATTCAATAACTGAGTGGGGGGGGGATTCCACAAGTATACTAGCAAAACCAAGAAAAATTGTCACCTTCAAAGGAATTAAAATCATGTTTATCTCATACTTGTCCTTTTAAGTAGTTCTAAAAAAATTTTTTTAAGTTTGTCTATCATTTGAAAGGCAGAGAGAGAGAGAGAGAGATCAATCTTCCATCTGCTGGCTCATTCCCCAGATGTTCACAACAGCCAGGGCTGGGTCAGGCAGAAGCCAGGAGCCAGGAATTCCATTACCATTTCCCTTGTGAGTGAAAGGATCCCAAATACTTGGGCCATCATCTGCTGCCTCTCAGACACATTAGCAGGAAGCTGGATAGGAAGCGGAGGCAGAACATAATTCAAGGCACTCCAGAATACTGTGAGCATCCCAACAGGCAGCCTACCCTGCTGAGCCAAAAAACACATTCCAGGAATCTTTCTTACACACAGCTCTCTGCTACGGCCTAGGACAGCAATGTAAGATAGCCCAAGTGCTGGGGGACCTGCACCCACGTGTGAGACCTGGAAGAAGCTCCATGCTCCTGGCTTTGGATCATCCCAGTTCTGGCTGTTGCAGCCCTTTGGGGAATAAACCAGAGGATGGAAGACCAACCTCTGTCTCTCTGCCTCTGCCTGTCTGTAACTATCTTTTAAATAAATAAATAAATAAATAAATAAATAAAGTGAGTAAGTAAGTACAAAACAAGAATGTTGTATGAAACCAAAGCTGTCATTTATGTTTAACATCAACAGAAAGATATTCTCATCTTCCACAATTTGAGGAAATCTTCCATTCAATTATACTACTTTGAGTATATGCCTTAAAAATGTTCTCCAGAGGGGTCAGCGCTGTGGCATAGCAGGTAAAGCCACTGCCTACAGTGCCAGCATCCCATATGGGCGCTGCTTCAATCCTGCTGCTCCACTTCCAATCCAGCTCCCCGCTATGGCCTGGGAAAGCAGTGGAAGACAGCCCAAGTCCTTGGGACCCTGCACCTGTGTGGGAGACCTGGAAGAAGCTCCTGGCTCCTGGCTTCAGATCTGCGCAGCTCCGGATACTGCAGCCATTTGGGGAGTGAGCCAGAGGATGGAAGACTTCTCTCTCTCTTGCCTCTGCCTCTCTGTAACCCTAACTTTCAAATTAATAAATCTTTAAAAACAATTCTCCTGAAAATATATACATATATTAAAAATTAAAATAAATATAATGGAAAAGAACTGATACAGTGACTGTTTTTAGCTATTTATGCTAAAGATGGACTAAAGTGTTTAATGCGAATGAGAAAAGTGTTATAGTTATTATGTGTATTTAATTTTCTTAAATACATCAATCCACACCCAAAAAAAGAAAGGAGGAACAAAAACCATCTGAGAATACAGGGAGAATTTTGCTTTCTTTGCTTGTCTTACATTCAGAGTTAGTGTTGCTACTCTATATTGCAACCAAAGATTAAGCAGTATTACCCAGCTTCACTTAGAGCCTTGAAGGAATTGGTACCAGGTTTGCCCTCTCACCATAAACAAGTAGAAAACTGGAAAATGAGACTGATGGACACAGGTACTGTACAGCAGCAGCAGTGCGGGGCCGTGATCCCTGAGACGGAAAACAAGAGGACCCCTACAAACGAGGGCCTCTTTGTATTTGCAGACAGTAGCTCAAGAAGAGGGAACCAAGGTGGCCCCACAGGGCTGAGGACACAGAGACTGGGTTGTGGGAGGCTGAGGAAGCTGATTCGGGGGTGTAGATCAGGAAGAGGAAGCTACACAGAGAAAGAGCTAAACAAATCTGCATGAGGGTCTCTGTGTCTCTGTGTGCGCTGATGGATACTAAGCAGTGTGCATGCCAGTGAAGTGAGGAAGCTCCAGGTACAACCACTCCCCAAACAGGGAGATGAACAAGTTCCAACAGCCAGAGCCAGAGACTTTGCAGAACATCTATATTTAGTTTTAGAAATGCATACAAATGTATCATATATATGTGTTACATATTTATCTATGTGTACATAGATTTATCTCGTATATATGATACATATTTTTTCAGACAGAATTTTCAGAGGAAATTTATCTATCATAGACATCCACCATCAGAAAGGTGTAAAAGTATCCTTTAAGCTGAAGGAACATTAAGCCAGTGGAAATCAGTTCTATAAAAAGAAACAAAGAGCACCAGAAATAAGTACACAGGTAAATATAAAATTTGTTTTTCTTAATTTTTAATTTCTTTAAAAATGAATTTATCTATTTAACACAAAAATAACAACAACATAGTCTGGACTTAATAAAACATGTAGAGGAGAGGGCCTTTGGCATAGTGGTTAAGGCACTGCCTGGGACATCTACATCGCATACTGGAATGCCTGGGGTTGGAGCCCAGCTCCAGACCTGATCCCAGCTTCCCGCTGGTGCACACCTAGGAAGCAGCAGGTGATGGTTAAGTAGTTGGATCCCCATTAACCGCATGGAATATCTGGACTGAGTTCCCAGCTCCTGGTCTGGCCTGACCCTGGGCATTGCAGGCGTTTGGGGAGTGATCCAGCAGATGGAAATTCTCTCTGTCCTTGCTTTTCTCCCTCCCTTCCTCTCTCTCTTCTTACCCTATGCATTTCAAATAATGGCTGCAGTCCCACTCAATGCTTGATTCCACTTTCCAGGTAGAGCACACTCTAGAAGGCACCAGGGTTGGCTCAAGTTGTCGGGTCGTTGCCACCCATGTGGGAGACCTGGATTGCACTCCCAGCTCCCAGCTCTGACCTGGCTCAGCCCTCACTATTGTTGCTATTTTAGAGGTAACCCAGTTCATGGAAACCTTCTCTCCTTCTCTCTCTCTCATTCTAATTCCCTCCTTCCACACATCAAATAAATATATAAAAATGTTTTAAAAATAGATTAAGTGATACATTGTTTGTATTAATCTAAAGAACAACCTCATTTTAAAAGGAATAAAGAGATTACGCCAACAGCAAGGATATAATATAATACTAAATAAATAAATAAAACCCAATTAATATAAAGCTAGAATAAAAAGTTAGGAAGCAAGAACAGAACTAAAAAACAAATACTACAATGAAAGGCTGAAAGAGAATCATACCAACAACTACATTAAGTATAAATTCTCTAAACACTCCAATTAAAACCACTGTCAGACTTAAAAACTGCTCCAACTGTCTACTACACAAAATGTCTACAAAAATCAACATTTAATGTAAGTACACAGACAGGTTAGAAGTAGAGGATACCAACCAAACACTAGTCATAGTAAAGCTAGAATGACTATATTAATGAGAAGCAAAGTGGGGGCTGGTGCTGTGGCATAACAGGTTAATGCTGACATCCCATTTGGGCACCTGTTTGAGTCCCAGCTACTTCTCTTCTGATGCAGCTCCCTGCTAATGTGCCTGTGTAAGTAGCAGAGGAAGGCCCAAACACTTGGGCCCCTGTACCCACATGGGAGACCTGGAAGAAGCTCCTGGCTCCTGGCTTCAGCCTGGCCCAGCCCTGGCCATCGCGGCCACTTGGGGAGTGAACCAGAGGATAATGGAAGATCTTTATCTCTGTGTGTCTTTTCCTCTCTCATCTGTAATCCTGCCTTTCCAATACATAAGATAAATCTTAAAAAAAAAAAAAAAAAAAGAAGCAGCAGCAGCAGCAAGGTAGACTTCAGGACAAGGCATATTTCTAGGGATAAAAAGGGGCATTTCATAATGACCAAAAAAGCCAATTTACAGGAAATACATAGCTCTTTTACATATGCACAAAATGACAGAACTTCAAATTTCATACATGAAAAAAATCACAACTGAAAGGAGAAACCTATACCTAAAAGATGAGAGTTAAAGGCTGTAGTGCTCCTTTTTCAGTGTTTGACAGAACAAGAAAGAATGAAAATGCTAGCAACTGGGAGAAAATATTTGCAAATCAGATGTCCCAGAAAGTACATGTGTCTAGAACATATAAAGTATCCTCTAAACTCAGTGGTAAGTAAACAAGAAGTCTGGTTAGAAAACGGGCAAAGATTTGAACACACAGTTCACAAAGCAGCATATATATATAGAAAGTAAGCATCTGAAAAAACTTCAACTTCATTAGGCTTTACAGAAATACCAAGTAAAGACAGAACGAGACGCCACCACACATCTACTATAATGACGGAAGTTAATGTTGACAATACAACATGTTAGCAGAGATCTGGAGCAATTGAACCTTTCCTATATTGCTGGTTAGAATGCAAACTGGAAGAGCTACGATGGAAAAAAATATGGCTGCCTCTTATAAACACACACCGCCCTATGAGCACAACCCGAAGCTGCATTCCTGGATATTTATCTTCGGTAGGAAAATGAAAACTTAAGTTCATACACACAAAGATCTGGGTATGAATATAGAGAGCAGCTTTACTTATGCCAGACTAAAACTGAAACAATCTTAGACCAACAAACTATGGTACATCCCCTCAGTGTTGGTTATTCAACAACAAAATAAACAACATGGATGGATTTTTACGTTAGCTGAAGGATGAAGGACACAAAAAACCTGCATGTTGTACTTCTAGAAAATGGAAGCTATAGAGACAAAAAGCATAAGAGTGGTTCTCTAGGACTCAAATTAGGAATGCAATTAACTACAAATGGGTGTGAAGGAAATTTGTGGGTGGTTTGGCCGGCGTCGTGGCTCACTTGGCTAATCCCCCACCTGTGGCGCCGGCACCCCAGGTTCTAGTCCTGGTTGGGGCACCGGGTAATAGTCCTGGTTGCTCCTCTTCCAGTCCAGCTCTCTGCTGTGGCCCAGGAGGGCAGCAGAGGATGGCCCAAGTGCTTGGGCCCTGTGCCCGCATGGGAGACCAGGAGGAAACACCTGGCTCCTGGCTTCAGATTGGCGCAGCACCGGCCGTTGTGGCCATTTGGGGAGTGAACCAAGAGAAGGAAGACCTTTCTCTGTGTCTCTCTCACTGGCTAACTCTGCCTTGCAAAAAAAAAAAACAAAAAAACAAAAAAAAAAACCAAACCTTACTACCTGGGAAATTTGTGGGTGGATTATGATATTGGTTGTACAAACTATAAATTTATTAAGAATCATTAAATTTAGGGCTGGTATTGTGGCATAGCAGGGTAAGCCTCTGTGTGTGACACTGGCATCCCATGTGGGTGCCAGTTTGAGTCCTGACTGCTCCAATTCGGATTCAGCCCCCTGCTAATGCACTTGAGAATGGAGCAGAAGATGGCTCCTTCATGCATGTAGGAGACCTGGAAGGAGTTCTGGGCTCCTGGCTTTGGCTTGCCTAGCCCTGGCCATTGCAGCCATCTGGGGAGAGAACTGGTGGATGAAAAGATATTCTCTCCTCTCTCTGTAACTCTGCCTTTCAAGTAAATAAATAATTCCTTTTTGAAAAAATCATTAAATCATATACATACGATGAGTTAGTTATATCTAAATAATACTGTTTTGAAAAAAGCATAATTGACTATATAAAACATGACAGTAGGCTGGCGCCGCGGCTCACTAGGCTAATCCTCCGCCTGCGGCACCAGCACACCGGGTTCTAGTCCCAGTTGGGGCGCTGGATTCTGTCCCGGTTGCCCCTCTTCCAGGCCAGCTCTCTGCTGTGGCCTGGGAATGCAGTGGAGGATGGCCCAAGTGCTTGGGCCCTGCACCCCATGGGAGACCAGGAGAAGCACCTGGCTCCTGCCATCGGATCAGCGCGGTGCGCCGGCCGCAGCGCGCTGGCTGAGGCGGCCATTGGAGGGTGAACCAACAGCAAAGGAAGACCTTTCTCTCTGTCTCTCTCTCTCTCACTGTCCACTCTGCCTGTCAAAAAAAAATGACAGTATATTACAGGGTTATGAAATAAGTAAAATTAAAGTATACAATACAACAGTATAAAGGTCAAGAGGAGACAAATGAAAATATTCTATTGTAATGTTCTCATATGTAAAATGTCATTTGAAGGTAAACTTTGATCATGTAACCCCTACACTATAAACCCTAAAGCAACAACTAAAATAATAAAATAAAAAGTTATGTATAATAAATCAAAATAGGAGACAAAATAGAATGATGAATAATTTCAAGTAATCTAAAATAAGTCTGGAGAAAAAGAAAAAGGGAACAAAACATGAATGAGACAAAGAGAAAAGAAAGACTATGCATTTTAAATGAACATATTAACAATCACAGTAAATATAAATTGGTCCAGACATACCATTTATTTATTTTTTTAAAGATTTATTTATTTATTTATTTGAAAGTCAGAGTTACACAGAGAGAGGGAGAGACAGAGAGGTCTTCCATCCGCTGCTTCACTCCCCAGATGGCCGCAATTACTGGAGCTACACTGATCCAAAGCCAGGAGCCAGGAGCTTCCTCTGAGTCTCCCACACGGGTGCAGGGGCCCAAGTCCTTGGGCCATCTTCTACTGCTTTTCCAGGCCATAGCAGAGAGCTGGATCAGAAGTGAAGCAGCCGGGACTTGAACCGGCGCCCATGTGGGATGCCAGCACTACAGGGAGTGGCTGTACCTGCCACGTCACAGCGCCAGACTCCAGACAACCATTTAAAAGGCAGAGAATGGGGAACACATCTGGCACAGCGGCTGCCGCTTGGGATGCATATATCCCATATCAGAGTGCCTGGTTTGAGTCCTGGTACCTCACTCCCAATCCAGCTTCCTGTGAGGGTGTATCCTGGGGACAGCAGGTGAAGGCTCAAGTACCTGGCTCCTGTCGTCCATGGGGGAGACTTGGATTGTGTTCCAGGCTCCTGGCTTTCATATGGCCCAGCACTGGCTATTGAAGTCATTCAGGGAATAAACCAGTGGATGGAAGTGCTCACACACACACACTCTCTCTCCCTGCCTTTCAAATAAAACAAAAATAAACAATTTTTTAAAACAAATTTTAAAGGTACAGACTGTCATTTGAGGCTGAAAAATAAAGACTCTGCTATATGCTGTCCACAAGAAAGTTATTTTAAATATAAAGACATAAACAGGTCAACATGAAAGGATGCTGATGGTAACCAAAACACATCTGGGGTAGCTGACAAAGCATATTCCAAAGGCAAGAATAACACCAAGGATTAAGAAAAGCATGTCATCGTGATAAGTGGTCAATTCTACCTGACAATCCTAAATGTTTATGAACCTAATAACCCAGCTTCAAAATTCAGGAAGGATGGGTGTTTTGGCACAACAAGTTAAGCTGCCATTTGGGACACCTGTATCCTACATCAGAGTGCCTGCTTTGGGTCCAGGCTACCCCGTCCTTCCAAATCAGCTTCCTGCTCATGTGCCTGGGAGGCAACAGGTGATAACCTAAGTATTCAGGTTCCTGCCAACCACACAGGAGAGCTGGAAAGAGTCCTTGGCTCCTGGCTAGCACTTGGCGAGTAAACCATCAGGTGTAAGATCTCCCTCTCTGTGTCCCCTCTCACTTTCTCACTCCCCCTTTTCTTCCCTCCCTCCCTCCCTTTCCCCCTGTCACTCTGCCTTTCAAACAAATAAGTAAATCTTTTTGAAAATTGATGAAGCAAAAATAAGGATAAAAAGATCATTTATTTCAAAAACCTTTTAATAATTTATAGAACAAAGAGCACATCAGTAAATAAAAGACTGTTTGAACAACATGAACCAACTTGAAATAACTGACATACATGGAGAACTTTGCCAACAACAGCAAGATTAATTACAGTTTTTCGAGTGTACACAGAATATTTACCAATCATATTCTGAGCCATGAAGTGAGGTTCAACAAATTTAAAATATTCCTGTCCCACAAAACATGTTCTCTGACCACGAATTAAATTAGGCAATAAAAGAAAGATCTCTGGAAAATCCTCGATATGTAAAAACAAAGTAGGATACTTCCACATAACCCGTGACTCCAGGAAGAAATAATGGAAACTAGGAAGCATTTTGAACTGAATGAAAACAAAAACAAAACATATTAAAGTAGAAAGGGGGGGAAAAGAACTTCAACTCTTAACTTATAACATACACAAAAATTAGGTTATAGACCTAAATGTTAAACCCAAACTACATAAATTCTAGAAGAAATCATAAGAGAAAATCTTCATGATGTTGGGATAGAACAAGATTTCTTAGGACACAAAAAGTACAAGCTGTGAAAGAAAGGAAATAAGAAAGCCCATCAAAAATATAAAGCCTGCTTTACAGAATGACACCATTTGTAAAAAGAATAGATGAGTGACATCTGTGAGAAAATATTCACACACACACACACACACACACACACACACACATCCAAGGAAGGACTTACAACCAGAATATTTAAAGAACTCTCAAAATGCAACAATTTTTTAAAAGCCTAATTAAAAACTGAATAAAAGAGTTGAACAAATACTTCCCCATAGAAGAAATATAGTTGGCAAAATAGACGCACGCAAAGATGTTCACTATATCTGGTCAAAAGACAAGTCTAGTACCTGCTAACGCTAACTGATGGAGTAAATAAAGGGGAGAGTGATCCAACATGGGAAGTGAGATGCTCAGGAGACTCGTAGAATGGCAGATGTCCTAAATAGCACTCTGGCCTCAGAATCAGCCCTAAAGGCACTCGGAGCTGGCTGAAAAGCTCATGAGAGTATTTCAGGCATGGAAAGCCAAGACCCTCTGGCAAAAGATCTCTGTGAGTGAGATCCCAGTGGAAATAACAGGTCATCAAAGAAGGAGGTACCTTTCTCTGAAGGGAGGAGAGAACCTCCACTTTGACTATGACCTTGTCTAAACAAGATAAGAGTCGGAGAACTCAGAGGGCTTCCATAGCCTTGGAAACTCATGACTGGAGCATAGGGAGATTACTGATGCCATAGACAGGAGTGTCAATTTGTAAAGTCAACAACAGGAGTCACTGTGCACTTACTCCTCATGTAGGATCTCTATCCTTAATGTGCTGTACATTGAGATTTAATGCTATAACGAGTACTCAAACAATATATTTCACTTTGTGTTTCTATGGGGGTGCAAACTGTTGAAATCCTTACTTAATGCATACTAAACTGATCCTCTGTTAAAAAAAAGAAAGAAAGAAAGAAATTATCAATTCCCAACTTGACTCTCACTGGGATTAAACATGACAATAGGTCTGCTCTGATTTCATCATCATTTAAAAAATCATCTATTATTTTTCACTTTATGTTTCTGTGTGGGAGCAAACTGTTGAAATCCATACTTAATGTATACTAAGCTGATCATCTGTATATTAAGATAATCGAAAATGAATCTTGATGTGAATGGAAGGGGAGAGGGAGTGGGAAAGGGGAGGGTTGTGGGTGGGAGGGACGGTATGGGGGGGAAGCCATTGTAATCCATAAGTCGTACTTTGGAAATTTATATGCATTAAATAAAAGTTAAAAAAAAAAAACACAATGAAACATGAGTGCACTCCTTATTAAAATCGTCATTTGAAAAAACTGTCAATGACAAGTACTGGTGAGGACATGGAGCAGATGGAATCCATGGCGGAGGTGACAGAAATATAAAATGCTCTGCTCCTTTCACAAACACTTCGACAGGGGCCAGCATTGTGGCATCGCAGGTTAAACCACCACTTGCAGAGCTGGTATCCCATATGGGCACCAGTTTGAGTCTCAGTTGTTCCACTTCTGACCCAGCTCCCTGCTAATGAACCTGGTAAAGCACTGGAGGATGTCCCAAGTGCTTGGGCCCCTGCACCCACATGAGAGACCAGGATGAAACTCCTGCTCCTTGCTTCGTCCTGGTCCAGCTTCAGCCATTGCAGCCATCTGGGGAGTGAACCAGCGGCTGGAAGATATCTATCTCTCTCTCTCTCTCTCTCTCTCTCTCTCTCTCTCTCTCTTTCTCTCTCTCTTTCTGTAACTCAGCCTTTCAATAAATAAAATATATCTTTAAAAAAAGGAAAAGAAGAAAACACTTTGACAATTTCTTGTGAAGCTACACATAACAATTACCAGTCATTCCAAGAAAAATGCAACATATGTCTCCTCAAAAGATCCTTACATGAATGTTTACAACAGCATCATTCATAATCACTCAAACCAGGAAATATCCAAATGTCAATCAATTGTTGACTGTGTAACAAATTGTGGAATAACCTTGAATATGATGAATAACCATGTGGAAATAAAAAGGAAGGAATGATTGAGTGTGTGTAACAGTAAGTCAACACACCCCAAATGTATTGTGCAGACTGAAGAGAAATCCAAACACACACGCTGTATGATTCCACTATGTGATGGTCTGGAAAAGGCCACACTGTAGATGAACAGCAGCCTGAGGCAGGGAGGGAGAAAGGTCTGACTACAAGGGGATATGGGGATTTTTTGATGGAAGAATTCTACATTATGACTGTGGTAATGGTTACATGACCGAGTATATCAAAACTCACTGAACCATGTGTTTAAATGTATGTTTACTGTATGCGAATTGTTCTTCAATAATCCTGACTTGAGAAACATATGGAAGAGAAAAATATTGAAGGTATATTTGCTGAGAATGTTCCACACTTTAAAGAAAGTTGTGAATCTTTATTTTGAAAATTTTGTTCTGAGATAAGAATGAGATGAATGGAAATAAATCTGAGATTAAATATATCACATTAAAAGTGTGGGAGACAGGGGCCAGCGCTGTGGTGTAGCAGGTAAAGCTGTCACCCACAGTGTCAGCATCCCATGCGGTGCTGGTTCTAGTCCCAGCTGCTCCATTTCAGATCAAACTCCCTGTTTATGCGCCTAGGAAAGCAGTGCAAGATGGCCCAAGTCGTTGGGCCCCTGTCCCCCGTCTTATGGGAGACCCATAAGAAGCTCCAGGCTCCTGGCTTTGGATTGACCCAGCTCCAGCCATTGCAGCCATTTGGGGAGTGAACCAGTGGATGAAAGACCTCTCTCCCTCCCTCCCTCCCTTCCTCTCTCTCTCCCTTTCTCTCTTTCTCTTTCTCTCTCTCTCTCTGCCTTTGCCTCTCTGTAACTCTGCCTTTCAAATAAAAAAAATCTTAAAAAAAAAAAAGTGTGGGAGACAAAGGCAACAAGACAATCTTAAAAGCCAAAGGCAGAGCACAGAGGGGATTCAGAAGGGGAGGTCAGCAAGACTACATGTGAATGAACGGAAGACAGCAAAACATTTCCAAAGGTTTGTGAAAAAGTAACTTCGACTCTAGAAACATCTACCCACCTGAACTATTGCTCCAAGCAAAGCGGGGAATGAATAACACTGGATAAACAAATACTGAACGAGTTGAGCACTAGCAAACACTCACTGAAAGAATTACTGAAGACTACAGCATTTTCAGAAGTAGGAAATCAAACTCAGAAAGAAGTAGAGTGATGCAAGGAACGACAGGAAGTAGAGAAGCTGGTAAACATGTCAATAAATCTAAGAATAATACCAACACTAATAGCAAATGTTGAGAGAATACAAACAAATGGTGCTATACTAACTTAGCAATATAAAGCAATGAACAATATTGACACACTCAACAAGCTAGATGGATCTCAAGGGCATCGTACTTGGGAAGAGAGCCAACTTCACAGTGCCACCTGTTGTGTGATCCCATTTATAGGACAGTCTTGAAATGACATCATTGCTGATATGGAAGCAGATAAACGGTTGCCAAGGGTCAAGGGCAGTGGAAGAGCTTGGGTGAGGGTGAGCCTACCTCTTTGTGGTCCTGGAATTTTTCTGTATGTTGATTGCAGTGTGATCACACATATCTACACACACAATAAAACAACAGAGAACCACACACACACACTGTACCAATGTCAATTTCCTGGTTTGCATACTATACCATGAGCCCATAACAACTATTATGAGAAAGTGGGTAGAAGGGATAGGAAATGCTCTGCACTGCCTTTGCAACGTCTGTGAACAGTTATTTTAATATAAAATGTTTTTATAAAAACATTAAAAAAAAAAACACTGAAGATGCCAGAGGAGATTAGGCCATTTTAAGGTCTTCATATGTTTGGAAAGAGAATGAAGATATTAATTAACTTTAAACCTTCAGTCAAATATATGCAGTAAAAACTTAAGGAAGACACTAAAAGAAGATAAAAAGAACACGTAGCAGCTAAATCAATGGGGAAGAAAGGGAATGATAATAAGGAAAACTGAATTCAACAGAAGTTATAAAAGGAGAAAAGACCAAGTGGCTTGCTAAAACATACACAATAAAAAATCCTAACTTTCCTTTTACGTTAATAACAAATCAGAAAAAATGAGAAAAAAGCAATCTAATTCATAACAATAACAAAAGATTTACCGCTAAACGAATGCTCCGTGTCACTTGTGAAGAAAACCCTGACTGTTTATTAAATCCATTCTGTTTATAATCATCCAGCCTTGAGAGAGAAGCAAAGGAGGGCAAGTTCTAACTGCACTCAGAAGAGCATGTGCCTGATAGCAAGGAGAAGAACCCCACCATCCTGGCTGCCGAAGTGTAAGACTGCTTCAGCTCCCACATGGGGAACTGGCTGAGGGCAAGGGAGGAGATGAGTCAGGGGTAAACAGTTGTCCCAGTTAATCCCTGTTTCCGATGCAATAAACGTGGGGAGGGCTGAGAAGTGAGGCTCTTCCTTCTCCCTGGAGCAGAGGACCAGCTCCATCAAAGTCTGCAGCCTGATGATGACACGAGGCTGTGATGATCGACATCGACTCCTCTGCACAAACCTATTAGCAGAACCCAGAGCCCAGGCCTCGGCACCACTGCTGCCAGCCACACCTCACCCAGCAAGAACATCTGACACAAGGGTCTTCCCTGAGGGTTATCAAGGAGAGGAGACATTGATGCAACGTCTATCCCCTTTATTCTCTTCCCCAATAAAGCGCCTCACCTGTTCTAGAGACCGGTAAGGAGTACTCAGTTCAGTGGTCCCACTAGGTGGGTATGAGATGACCAGAATCCCTGCTCCCCACCCAGATCCTAATTGCCATCACTAATTAAGAATCCAGCTTCAACACCCCTTGTGGGTAAAACTACAAATTCTCATTGAATAAAAATGGACCAGAGGGCTGGAATAAAGCAACTTGTGCTCCTGGATAGGGGGTTGCCAATCTTCCCAGACCAAAGCACAGGTTGGATTTAATATGAGTCCGATCGATATCCCAAAGGAGTTTTGAACTTGATAAACTTGTACGATAACTAGTGTCACTGAAAGCCTCCTTTGTGAGGTACCTTTCTCTGAAGGGAGGAGAGAACCTCCACTTTGACTATGACCTTGTCTAAACAAGATAAGAGTCGGAGAACTCAGAGGGCTTCCATAGCCTTGGAAACTCATGACTGGAGCATAGGGAGATTACTGATGCCATAGACAGGAGTGTCAATTTGTAAAGTCAACAACAGGAGTCACTGTGCACTTACTCCTCATGTAGGATCTCTGTCCTTAATGTGCTATACATTGAGATTTAATGCTATAACGAGTACTCAAACAATATATTTCACTTTGTGTTTCTATGGGGGTGCAAACTGTTGAAATCTTTACTTAATGCATACTAAACTGATCTTCTGTAAGAAAGAAAGAAAGAAAGAAAGAAAGAAAGAAAGAAAGAAAGAAAGAAAGAAAGAAAGAAATTATCAATTCCCAACTTGACTCACTGGGATTAAACATGACAATAGGTCTGATCTGATTTCATCATCATTTAAAAAAATCATCTATTATTTTTCACTTTATGTTTCTGTGTGGGAGCAAACTGTTGAAATCCTTACTTAATGTATACTAAGCTGATCTTCTGTATATAAAAATAATCGAAAATGAATCTTGATGTGAATGGAAGGGGAGAGGGAGTGGGAAAGGGGAGGGTTGTCGGTGGGAGGGACGGTTTGGGGGGGAAGCCATTGTAATCCATAAGTCGTACTTTGGAAATTTATATTCATTAAATAAAAGTTAAAAAAAGAAAAAAGAAAGCCTCCTTTGTGCCAAATAACAATCTATGAGCAGAACACATTCTAACCCTGTTGATCCTCCAAAAACGCTGTGAGGAAGACACTACTGTTCTCCCCGTACAGAGGAGGAAACGGAGCCAAACACGGGGGCTGGGCAAGCTGCTGCGGTGCCTCTAGGCTGCCAGGGAACAACTCAGGGTTTGAACTCACGAAGTCCAGCTGCAGAGCTCACGCTCTCAACTCCTTGGCAACTTATCTCTATTTGATTTATCTTTCTACTTGTAAATATTTCAAATAATACAGAAAACTAATAAGAAGCGTTCAGTCCAACGTGTCTTTTGAAATGAAATTTGAAAGCCGGCGCCGCGGCTCACTAGGCTAATCCTCTGCCTTGCAGTGCTGGCACACCGAGTTCTAGTCCCGGTCGGGGCCCCGGATTCTGTCCCGGTTGCCCCTCTTCCAGGCCAGCTCTCTGCTGTGGCCAGGGAGTGCAGTGGAGGATGGCCCAAGTGCTTGGGCCCTGCACCCCATGGGAGACCAGGATAAGTACCTGGCTCCTGCCATCGGATCAGCACGGTGCGCCGGCCGCAGCGCGCTGGCCGCGGCGGCCATTGGAGGGTGAACCAACAGCAAAAGGAAGACCTTTCTCTCTGTCTCTCTCTCTCACTGTCCACTCTGCCTGTCAAAAAAAAAAAAAAAAAGAAATTAAATTTGAAAAATAAATGCCTAAGACTCTCAAAATACAGCACTAATAGAGGGAGGCTAACCCTAACAGCTATGTCAAGACACAGTAAATAGTGCTATCCAAACAGTACTACTCAAAAATGACACAGGGGATCAGCAAAACAAAACCAGTCACCGAGAATCAGAATCTATGGTGCACGTTAATTTGATTAAAGGTGCTTCCAAAAGCAGAGACAGGAGAGGGGCATTGTGGTACAGCAGGTTCAAGAACTACTTGGGACAACTACATCCCATGTCCCAGCTTCCGATCCAGCTTCCTGATACTGCTCTACTGAGAAGCAGCAGTTGCAAGTACACGGGCCCCTGTCACACATGGGGGAGACCTAGGCTCCTGGCCTCAGCCGGGCCCAGCCCTGGTTGTTGCAAGCATTTGGGACGTGAACAAGTAGATAGAGGATCTCTCTCTCTCTCTCTCTTTTTCCCTCCCTCCCTCCTTCTCTGTCACTCTGTCTTTCAAGTAGATGAAAATAAATATTTGTTTAAATGGTTTTTAAAAGCAGAGTCTGACGTGTTAAGGAATTCTGTCAGCACAATAGGCGAGCACCGGCAGAAGGAAGGCAAAGGTTCATTTCCAGTTCAGTCTTTCCCCGTTCACCATTCACAGACAGAAACTGCAGCCGGACTAGAGAGTTAAAAATCAACGGTATCACACACAGCAGAACAAACCTTCTTAAACATTTATCAGCCTCTTGAGGGAGGAGGTACACCTACATAATGAGTTACAAAGGAAATGGCAACTGACTTGATGAAAATGTAAAACTTCTACAAACCAAATTGAACTCAAAGACAAAGGCAAACTAAAATGTTACAATAAATAAAATTTTTAAAATAACACAGAATAAAACTGCCTGTTCTGTCGAGTTGCTTTGAAGGTGCATTGATATCTTTACAATAGAAAGGATTTTCAGAAATCAAAGAACAGAATATGAAAACCCAACAGAAAAACTGACACAAGCAGAAAATCTGCAGACAAGACACGAAAGGTCAGTACACCCATTTTTACTTCAATGAAAGATGCAAACGGAAATGACAGCCATTTTACACTTCCCTCTGCCAAAGATTTCTCTTAAGTAATGATAGTTAGGTTGTAATATAGGCATAAGCCCATGCAAACTTTCTGTAATGCGATTCAGTAAAACAATATAGTTATATTTTCTGTGATTTTTGAATTAGGAAAATTAAGTATTGGAAAATACACATATTAAGAATATTTTATTTGGGGCCAGTGCTGCTACCTGTGACACCAGCATCCCATATGGGTGCCGGTTTGTGTCCCGACTGTTCCACTTCCAGTCCAGCTCCCTGCTAATGGCCTGGGAAAAGCAGTAGAAGATGGCCCAAGTGCTTGGGCCCTTGCACTCATGTGGGGGACCTGGAAGAAGCTCCTGGCTTCCTCCTGGCCCAGCCCAGGCCATTATAGTCATCTGGGGAGTGTACCAGCAGATAGAAGCTCTCTCTCTCTGTCTCTGTAACTTTCTAACTTTGACTTTTAAATAAATAAATAAATAAATATTTAAAAATAAATTTTATTTAATGTGCAAAATTTGAAATAATACAAATAACAGAATTTTAAAACTTGAGAAGTAGCAAAATTACCAAGCTTTTTAATCAAGTGAGGTGCAAGTGTGGAAGAGACAGCATGGCATGGGAATAAGTTTGGACCCCTGCATCAGGCCCCAAGAGTTTAAATTTCAGCCCTGCCTTTCACAAGCTGTGTTACCTTGGGAAAAGTGCTTTATGTCGCTGTGTCTTGGTCTCTTTGTCCATCAAGTGGGGCTAAAAATAACCATATGATGTCATGAGCATAAAAGGAGTTACTACATTCAAAGTACTTAGACTATAGCCTGGTATGTGTAAGTATTACATGGTATAGACAATAAGAATGATGATGATGATGATGGTGATGGTGTGATGGTGATGGTATGATAACTGATGTTGCCACATGATGGCACCCCAATAGCAGAAAACAAATAGACTCACTATTTTTTGTCATTCTTCTAAGACTCATACTACTGTTAAATGTCAGAACTCCTGCAGATGATTCTCATGGAAATCTATTATTTTACTATAAAATCCAGTAAAAATAACGACCCATTGCAAAATATAATATATAATTTAAATCTGTTGCATAAGAATGTTCTTTAAATACTAATACAAATATTACTGCTGAAATTTTACTCCTCAATCAATAATTTTAAAACAGAAGTTAGACATGGTACATCAGAAGAAGGGCAAAAAGCCATCATGACTGAGAATCATTACAGCAAAAGTCCACTCCAGTCCTTGAAGATTCCTGCACACTAAGAACATTCTCTCACACAGACTTTACATTTACTCCAATGAGCAAATCAGTCTTGTATTTGCAGGGTCTTCAGGGACATTGCCCACACATAAAATGCAACTACCTGGTGAAGGTAGATCACTAAATACACAACAGTCAAGACCCTTTATGCAACAACTTCAAAATATATAAAGCAATGACTATCAAAGTTTTAATGAAGAACTGACTCCAAAAAGCCAACTAACACACTTTATTTTTTGTAAAGAAGGCAAATATATATATATTTAGTCTATAAAAAAACTCAAATGATTTTCAAAAATAGCATTTGCACAAACCATGTGTTGTCACCACTCCACCACTATTCATAAAGCACCTCTTGTGTCAAATTGTAAAAATGAATGTGTATTAAAATAATTTGTAAAGCTGTTTCAACAACAATAGATAGTATATTCCAAAGTGTAGTCAAAGCTGTAAGCAGAGGAATAGTCACAGTCTGAAAGGTTTTCTACAATACACAAAAATCAACAGCCTTTGTATATACAGACAATGCCAAGGCTGAGACTGAACTTCTAAGATCAATCCCATTCACAATAGCTACAAAAACAATCAAATACCTTGGGATAAATTTAACTAAGGATGTCAAAAGATCTCTATGACAAGAGTCACAAAACATTAAAGAAAGAAATAGAAGAAGATACAAAAAAATGGGAAAATCTTTCATGTTCATGGATTGGAAGAATCAGTATCATCAAAATTTCCATTCTTCTAAAAGGAATTTACAGATTCAATGCAACACCAATCAAAATGCCAAAGACATTTTTCTCAGATCTAGAAAAAATGATGCTGAAAATCATATGAAGGCACAGGAGACCTTGAATAGCTAGAACAATCTTATACAACAAAAACAAAGCAGGAGGCATCACAATATAGATTTCAAGATGTACTACAGGGCAGTTATAAACAAAACAGCCTGGTACTGGTACAAAAACAGATGGATAGACCAATGGAACAGAATAGAAACACCAGAAATCAATCCAAATATCTACAACTAACTTATATTTGATCAAGGAGCTAAAACCAATCCCTGGAGCAAGGACAGTCTATTCAACAAATGGTGCTGGGAAAACTGGATTTCCACATGCAGAAGCATGAAGCAAGACCCCTACCTTACACCTTACACAAAAATCCACTCAACATGGATTAAAGACCTAAATCTATGACCCGACACCATCAAATTATTAAATAACATTGGGGAAACCCTGCAAGACATTGGCATTGGCAAAAACTTCTTGGAAAAGACCCCAGAGGCACAGGCAGCCAGTCAAAATTAACAAATGGGACTACATCAAACCGAGAAGTTGTATGGCAAAAGAAACACTCAGGAAAGCAAAGAGGCAACCAACAGAATGGGTGAAATTATTTGCAAACTGGGCAACAGATAAAGGATTAATAACCAGAATCTACAAAGAGATCAAAAAACTCCACAACAACAAAACAAACAACCTAGTTAAGAGATGTGCCAAGGACTTACACAGACATTTTTTCAAAAGAGGAAATCCAAATGGCCAACAGACACATAAAAAAATGTTCAGGATCACTAGCTGTCAGGGAAATGCAAATCAAAACCACAATGGGGTTTCACCTCACCCTGGTTAGAATGGTTTTCATACAGAAATCAACAAACAACAAATGCTGGTGAGGATGTGAGGAAAAAACTACTCTAATCCACTGTTGGTGGGAATGTAGACTGGTAAAGCCACTATGGAGGACAGTGTGGAGATACATCAGAAATCTGAATATAGACCATATGATCCAGCCATCCCACTCCTTGGAATTTACCCAAGGGAAATGAAAACAATAAATAGAAGAGTTATTTGTACCCCCATGTTTATTGCAGCTCAGTTCACAATAGCTAAAACATGGAACCAACCTAAATGTCCATCAACCGAAGACTGGATAAAGAAATTATGGTATATGTACACCATGAAATACTACACAGCAATAAAAAATAAAGAAAGAAAGAAAATCTGGTCATTTGCAACAAAATGGATCAATCTGGAAAACATCATACTTAGTGAAATAAGCCAGTACCAAAGGGACAAATACCATATTCTCCCTGGTCTGTGAGAACTAACAGAGCACCTAAAACAGAATCAGCAGAAGTGAAATTGACACTTCGAGAAAGGATGATTTGAGTGGCCCTTGTCTTGAGTGTTGAGGAACAGTTTTGGTCTTTTTTTTTTTTTTTTTTTTTTTGCTTTTTTTCTCTTCATACTATTTGTTGAACTCTTTTTATTTAACAAAGAGTTAATCATATGTGTATAAAGTCAATTAAGGGTGGATCTCAGTAAGAAAAAAGAGTTGGAATAAGAGAGGAAGGAGGAAGTTTGTAACTGTAAAGCTGTATAATTCTGCATACATTCCTAAGGATTAACTTCTGAGGGTACTGTTTAAAAACTTGTCATGGGACCCCAAATCCCATTAAGCTGGGTGATAAAAATGTCATCTTAAGTGTTAAAGAGATCATATTAAGTGTTAAAGTGAACATACAGATGGGATTAAGTGTTAAAATGACCATATAAATAGGATCAAGTGTGGAGTGATTATAGCAGATAGAATTAAAAAGGAGAAAATGTTTCCATATGGGAAGCACTCCACACAGCAGACTCATAGAATGACAACAGCTTTAAGTAACACTCTGACCTCAGAATCAGCCCTTAAGGCTTCCTGGTCAGGCTGAAAAGCACATGAGAGCATTTCAGGCATGGAAAGTCAAGACACTGTGGCAAAAAAAAAAAAATCTATATGAAGGCTCTCTGTGAGATCTCAACTGAAAGAAGTGGCCATCAAAGAAGGCTGTACTTTTCTCTAAAGAGAGGGGAGAACTTCCACTTTGTTTATGGCCCTGTTAAATACTGAAAGAGTCTGTGGATTCAGAAGGCTTCACTGACATCATACATAGGAGTGTTGTTAAATTAACAACAAAAATCACTGTGTACTAACCCTCCATGCAGGACCTCTGACCTCAATGAGTTGTATTATGAGAGTTAACAGTGACACTTATTCTCAGTTTGTGTGTGTGAGTGTGTGTGTACAAACTGTTGAAATCTTTACTTAGTATAGAATTGGTCTTCTGTGCACAAAGTTAATTGAAAATGAATCTTAATGGAGAGTGGGACTGGAAAGGGGAGAGGGAGGAGGAAGAGGGGTGGAAGTGTGGATGGGAGGGCAAGTATGGTGGGAAGAAATACTATATTCCTAAAGCTGTATGAAATATGTATTCCTTAAAAAATAATTAATTAAAAAAAGAAAAAAGGTCTTCATAATTAAGTAAAAATAATAAACATTCAAAATAGGAAACTATAAGCCCATAGAAAATGAAATAAATAAAGAAGAAATTAACACACTGGAAAATATAATAGAATGATATATCTTTTTTTTTTTTTTTGACAGGCAGAGTGGACAGTGAGAGAGAAAGACAGAGAGAAAGGTCTTCCTTTTGCCATTGGTTCACCCTCCAATGGCCGCCGCGACTGGCATGCTGCAGCCGGCGCACCGCGCTGATCCCATGGCAGGAGCCAGGCACTTATCCTGTTCTCCCATGGGGTGCAGGGCCCAAGCACTTGGGCCATCCTCCACTGCACTCCCTGGCCATAGCAGAAAGCTGGCCTGAAGAGGGGCAACCGGGACAGAATCTGGCGCCCCGACCGGGACTAGAACCCGGTGTGCCGGCGCTGCAAGGCGGAGGATTAGCCTAGTGAGCCGTGGTGCTGGCTTAGAATGATATATCTTTAAAATGTTTGAAATGGACAATTAAGCTCAGGCTAAACTTTAATAAGTTTAATAAGAAAAAAAAAGAAATGAAAGAAAGTAAACACAAATGGAAAACTTCAAGACTGAACATTGAAATATATGTCTCTTTCTTAAAAATTTCACCTGTTTGGATTGGCAATGTTTTGTAGCAGGTTATGTTGCTGCCTGTGATACCGGCATCCCACATGGGCACGGTTCATGTCCTGACTGCTCCACTTCCCATCCAGCTCCCTGATAACATGCCTAAGAAAGCAGCAGGAGATGGTCCAAGTACTTATGCCCCTGCACCCATGTGGGAGACTTGGAAGAAGCTCTTGACTCCTGGCTTCAACCTGGCCTAGTCCTGGCCATTGCAGCTTTTTGGGGAGTGAACCAGTGAATGGAAAATCTCTCAATCTTTTTCTCTTTCTTTCTCTCTCTCTCTCCCTCTCTCTCTCTCTCCGCCCCCTCCTTCCCCCTCACTCTTTAACATAAATATTTTTAAAAAAGAAATATCACAATTCAAATATAGCTATAAAAATCCAGATAATAGTCAAACAACCCTAAATATATGGAATATTAAAGTATCCATAGCTGGGGCCGGCACTGTGGCGTAGCAAGTAAAGCCACCGCCTGCAGTGCCAGCATCCCACATGGATGCTCGTTCTAGCCCTGGCTGCTCCACTTCCTATCCAGCTCTCTGCTATGGCCTAGGAAGGCAGTGGAAGATGGCCTAAGTCCTTGGGCCACTGCACCTGAGTGGGAGACTCAGAAGAATCTCCTGGCTCCTGGTTTTGGATCAGTGCAGCTCTGGCCATTGTGGCCAATCGGGGAGTGAACCAACGGGTCGAAGATCTCTCTCTCTGCCTCTCATTCTTTCTCTGTGTAACTCTTTCAAGTAAATAAGTAAATCTTTAAAAAGAAAAAAAAGTATCCATAGCTACAACAGAATGAATTTTAAGAATGCAAAGATGGGGGCCAGTGCTATGGTGCAGATTAATCCTCCACCTGCAGCGTCAACATCCTATATGGGCACCAGTTCTAGTCCCAGCTGCTCCTCTTCTGATCCAGCTCTCTGCTATGGCCTGGGATAGCAGTGGAAGATGGCCCAAGTGCTAGGGCCCCTGCATCCGCATGGGAGACCAGGAAGAAGTACTGGCTCCTGGCTTCAGATCGGTGCAGTTCTGGCCATTGAGGTCATTTGGGGAGTGAACCAATGGAAGGAAGATCTTTCTTTCTGTCTCTCTCTCTCTCACTGTCTGTAACTTTACCTGTCAAATAAATAAATAAAATCTTTAAAAAAAAAAGAATGCAAAGATGGCTCATATTAAGAGTGAAATAGGAAAACCTATCCATTTCAACATGATAGAAAGCATTTTATAAAACACAACATCCATCACTGATTATAAAAATCTTCCAACAAATGTTCCATGGTTTAGATATGGCTTGAGTGTGTCCACAGAGTTTTATGCATTGGAAGTTTAGTGGTTTCCAGTGTGGCAATATTAAGAGGTATGAAACCTTTAAGAGGTGATATAGGCACACTAGGGCATCACCCTCAGAAGGGATTAAAGCTGGTCTCATTGAATGGAAGTGTATTTCTGTAATTTAGTAAAGAAAATAGCAAGCCAGTCAGTTAATAGTGTCACTCATCAATAAAAACAAAAAATTAAAGACATTCTCACTAAAACAGGCAAAAGAGTGGCAGGCATTGTGGCACAAATGGTTAAGCCACCACTTGATGACTGCTTACTGTTATCTGAGTGCCTGGTTCGAGTCTGGTTCCTCTGCACTTCTGATCCTGCTTCCTGCTAATGCCCCTGGGAGGCAGCAGGTGACGGCTCAAGTACTTGGTTCCTGTCACCTCCATGGGAGACCCAGATGGAGTTTCTGGCTCCTGACTTAAGTCTGACCCAGCCCTAACTGTTGTTGGCATTTGGGGCGTGTACCAGGAGATAGATGATATCTCTGTCACTCTGTCTCTCAAATAAATAAATCTTTAAAATTAGCAAAAAAAAATCAGAAGACAAAGAGGCATACAGTCACTTCTGCTCTTTGAGATCATAGTGGAAGTTCTGTGTACCATTGCAGTAATGCAAGAGTAGAAAGCAAGGCACTTACTGGAGAGGAAACACTTATCTTTATTTGCCTACAACACAAATATGTACCTATAAAAAAAAAAAACAGCCATAAACTAGTGAAAACAATAGTGTCTTGTCACACTGTTTACTTGAAAGTCAATGGCTGGGGCCAGTGCCCTGGCACAGTAGGTTAATCTTCCACTTGCGGCGCCAGCATCCCATATGGGCGCCGGTTCTAGTCTCGGTTGCTCCTCTTCCAATCCAGCTCTCTGCTGTGGCCTGGGAAAACGGTAGAAGATGGCCCAAGTCCTTGGGACCCTGCACCCACATGGGAGGCCAGGAAAAAGCATCTGGCTCCTGCCTTTGGATTGGCATAGCTCCAGCCATTGCGGCCACTGGGGAGTGAACCAGCAGAAGGAAGACCTTTCTCTCTGTCTCTCCCTCTCACTGTCTGTAACTCTACCTCTCAAATAAATAAATAAAATAAAATAAAATAAAATAAAAAGAAAGTCAATGGCTTATTACTGAGTTATAGTTTGTAAAGATGAATAAGTTCTGGAAACAGATGGTGGTGAGAGTTACACAACCATTTGAATGTTCTTAGTTTGTCTAAACTGTACACTTAAAATGTCTAAAATGTATATGCTATGTACATTATACCCCAATAGAAAAATATCAGTGACTTGGAATACAATGGACACTCTACAGGTGCTTTATAATAATTTTTAAGGTATTGTTAGGTTTGAAAATTAATGAGGAGAAAGTATCCATTCACAGTAGAGATTAGAGTGAGGGAGAGAGGGAGGAGAGAGGGAGGAAGGGATGGAGGTGGGGAAGGAAGACAGGGAAGGAGAACAGGGAGAGACACAGGACTCATTTGAGGTCATACATGTTTAAGGGACATCAAAGACAACTTGAGCTTTTTTTGTAAAAGGCATATCATGTTCCTGGATGAAATATTCAAAATTTCAAAGAGCTAAAATGTCCCCAAATTAATCTTTAAATGTAATTCAATTCTAGTCAAAATATCAGCAGGATTTCACTGACAGAATCTGACACAATAATTAAAAGGTTTAGCTGGAATGATAAATGAGTGAGAACAACCAAGAGGATTTCAAACATCAGTAATGAGGAAGGAGGAGCCACACGAGAAACGCAGGATGTGCTGCACGGCTGCTTCTACTTCCTTCCAGAACAGAAGCTTGGGCTGCACCTTGCCCATGACTGGCTGGACAAAGAAAAGGGTAGGGCTGTGACTGGCCACAGTGGCTTTAACACAGCAAATAAGAACCTTCGGTACAATGCACAGCTTCTTTCAGCATATTCTCATTTTTATTTTGAAAATCAAATAGCACAATGGGAAATGAAGTGAAAAATCTGTGCTGTGCAAATTAACCAGATGTATTAACAGAACTCAATATATTTTTTTAAAATTTATTTAACAGATAGAGTTAGACAGTGAGAGAGAGAGACAGAGAGACAGACAGAAAGGTCTTCCTTCTGTTGGTTCACCCCCTAAATGGCCGCTACAGCCAGTGCTGTGCTGATCTGAAGCCAGGAGCCAGGTGCTTCTTCCTGGTCTCCCATGTGGGTGCAGGCACCCAAGCACTTGGGCCATCCTCCACTGCCTTCCCGGGCTACAGCAGAGAGCTGGACCGGAAGAGGAGCAGCCGGGACTAGAACCTGGCGCCCATATGGGATGCCAGCACCACAGGCAGAGGATTAGCCAAGTGAACCACAGCGCCGGCCCCAAGAACTCGATATTTTTTAGCTCTGGGTTTTAAAGATACTAATGTATTCTTGTACAATGTATGAAAGCAAGACCTATAAATAGAATATAAAATCTAGAAACAGCACTAAGTATACATGAGGTGTTTTCAAAAAGTTCATGGGCAGCACATACTATAAAAGAATTACATGGGGCTGGCACTGTGGCGTAGTGGGTAAAGTCACTGCCTGCAGTGCTGGCCTCCCATATGGGCACCGGTTCAAGTCCCAGCTGCTCCACTTACAATCCAGCTCTCTGCTATGGCCTGGGAAAACAGTGGAGGATGGCCCAAGTGCTTGGGCCCCTGTACCTGCATGGGAGACCCAGAAGAAGCTCCTGGCTCCTGGCTTCAGACCTCTCTCTCTCTCTTTCTCTCTCTCTTTCTCTCTCTCTCTGTGTGTGTGTACCTCTTTCAAATAAATGATAAATCTTTTTTAAAAAGAAATTATACATGGATTCCAAATATCCTTTGCACCAAAATAAACCCACACTACCCTATTATAACACGCCTGAAAAGGGTCTCATTCGAGGCCCTAAGAAGGTTGGGACATCAGTCTGAGAAGCGGACCAGTCAACAGCAAAGGTCAAAGCTGCAGTTTGGGAGTGCTCAAGCAGCTTGCTTGTTGACTTTCTGGTGTCTGCTTATTACAGAAATGTTCTGAGAAAGCCAAAGGTTAGCAGAAAAACGCTGAGGAGCTTCCCCAGAGGGTCCTTCTCCACCTTAGCCACACACCTGTCCATTCTTTTCCCCCCAGCAAGGGCAGTTTCATGAGAGTTTGAATGAGAAGTCATAAGGCATCAACCTCACAGTCCGAATGTGGCTCCTTCTGTTTTGTTTCCTGATCTTAAAAAATCTTTAAGGGACACCCAGTTTTCTTCACTTAATCATGTAAAGAATACTGCACTGCCGTGGGTAAATTTCCATCATCTTCATTTCTTTAGCGATGTGTTAGATGGCTAGCATCACTGCCTAACTTGATGGAGCACATGCTGAGAAATAAACCTTGTAAACAATACTTTTGTCTTTCAATTCCACTTTTCCATGAAATTTCTGAAGTTCCTGCAATATTCAAATATACAGTAAGTACAGTATTGTAAGTCAAATGGAAAAGGATAAATTATTCAGCATTTGCCATTAAGGTTACTGACTAATCATTTGTAGAGGAAAATAAAACTTGTCCCCTAACACTCAGTGCACACCAAATGAGTATCAAATGGATTAGAGACTTTCATTTCTTCACACACTAAGGAAATATTTACCAAGTGCAAATTGAGAAGTGAGAGCACAGGGAGGTGGTGAAGACACAAAACAGCAAGCCCGCAGGCCTACCCCCACTTACGGGGCTTACAGTCCTGCTGGGCCCCACGATATGCTCTGAGGGCCTTGGTGGAACCGGGAAGATGCCCAGTGTGAAACATCAGGGGTCTGGTCACAGCCACTCTAGGATTAGACAAGGCTTCCCTTCCACCTTGCTGATCAGCAGCCAGCAGGTGATAACCCTTGATTCTCCACCTTTCCCTAGGTGACCGTAGGCTTCAGGTGTTTTCCTACCCACCCTGGGGAGGTAATCAACCACTAGAATGTTTATAACTCAGCTTCGGAGGCATTCTGGGCAAATGCTGAAGACAAAGGGACAAACGCTCTCAAGAAGTGGAGGGCCTCTCCAGGCACGAGGGGCAAAGGTCCAACCATGAGATCATTTATCCTCCCGCCCCTGATAACACTGAAAGTAGAGGAGAGAAATTCAGCTTAGACACTCCCCACCCCCCGGCCTCTCTCTACCTCTCTCTTGCACTGTACCTTGGACTAGGATGTTACCTGACAGGTATGCTGTGAGGTGTGGCATGTGGCCAATAAAACTGCTTCAATCTACCTTACAACTGTTTCTACCATAACTGACATGGCAACCATAACACAGGTATCAAAGGTTGAATTGCTCAACCGGTTATTTGATTACCTTTGTGATGATGCCAGAGAAGCCCAGGGCCAAGGAATTCATACAAGGGCAGTGGTGGAGACTCAGGGGTGAGTGAGGCTTCCCCGAGCACATCGGAGGACGCTCACAGGGGAGCAGGCAGACTGTCCCAGGCAGAGGGTGAGCACCTGCAGAGCAGGCTGAGTGGCAGGGAGGCAAGGA
>NC_091449.1:63090063-63122335 GCF_964237555.1 Oryctolagus cuniculus
CTGTACTGTAAGGGTCCAGTGACTGTAGGCTGTCCTAACATTGTGGTGCGATGCATACCTCAGATGTTTGGTTGCTGAGTTAACAAACCCACTGCACTGCCAGTCATAAAAGAAAAATCCTGTCCCGACTCTTGTTATCTGATGGGAGGGCCTGGATGCGGGCAGGAACAGCTGTTCCAAGCTACAACCTCTTGGACTTTCAGTAAACTCCTCTAGGGAATAGTGTTATGGCTCTAAGCCCAAATCTGTTTTCTGGACTCAGCTTCATGTAAATAAACCCCAGCTCATTAATGAATATTTTAATGTAGTAAAACTAATTTCTACAAAAATAAATGGCATTTAGGGAGTGAACCAGCAGATGGGAACACTTTCTGTTATTTATGGGTATCTCTCTTTGTCTCAGTCTCAAATAAAATTTATTTACTTGAAAGGCTAACAGACAGACAGAGAGAGAGAGATCTTCCATCTACTTGTTCACTTTCCAAATGCCCACAACAGCCAGAGCTGGGCTAACCTGAAGCCAGGTACTGTCCATCCAGGTCTCCCGCGTGGGTGGCAGGGACCCCAGTCCTTAGGCCATCAGCAGCAGGCTTCTCAGTGCGTTAGCAGGAAGCTGGATCAGAAGCAGAGCAGCCAGGACTTGAACCAGCACTCTGACATGGGATGCATCCCTCCTAAGCTACAGCTTAACCTGCTGCACCGAAACACTCGCCTCTCAAATAAATTAAAAAAAAAAATCAGTACTCTGGACACCATGTAATACTTGATAGTGATAATAAATGACTATGTTCCTGATTTATGTATTTACTATATTAACTCTTTGTTGGAATTTTATGGTGAAACAGCCACATGAGGCCAGCAGCAGCCTCTGCAGCTTACCGCATCTCTGAACTGCAGCAAGGAGCTAGCCAAGTCAGCGACCTACACCATCTAAGTCTGCAAGTCACACGCTGGGATGTTTGCACAGCCACAGAATCACCTGACAACGCGTTCCCAGAACCTCGCCCACCCTGAGCCAAACGTGGTGGCAGCTAGGTATGACGCGGAACCGAGCGAAGATTCCAGAGTGGACGTGCACGGGGGAGCCGTCAGGGAACTACACAGTGGATGAGGTACCTTGGAGAGAGAGTGCCAGAGGTAAGCGAAACCAGAACCGGGTCCTGAGGGACCGCAGGACTGAGAAGCCTGCGGGCTACTGGACACTGCCCACGATGACCATGAAGCAGGTTTCCAGGAAGGGCAGGAAGGGCGCCCACGGGGCGTGGAGAATCCGCGGCAGCAGGCAGCGCAGGTCACCTGTGCTGGGCGCCCCGAGGAGAGCAGGGGAGGTGAAGACCGGGCAGTGAGCCCCGTGAGAGGGCAGCGTCCCCTCTGCCCGCTGTGCTGTCACCTGGCGAAGCAAGCATCCCAGACTGCGGGGCTTGACGGACACGAATGTTCTTTCTCTGGTTCCTGGAGGCCCGGAAGTCTTAGCTCAGGGTCCTGGCTCCTGGCGAGCGCTGTCGGCCGGACCTGCTGTCCTTTCTCTGGGCTGGAGAGGAGGAGACAGACAGGGAGGGCGGGAGGGAACGCACCGACGCCTGGTGCCCCTTGTACGGGCAGTGATGCCGCGGGCCTGGGCCTCGGGATGCCTCCTCCACCCCAGCCGTGGCCGTGCAGGCCACGTCACTGTGTCTCCAGCCACAGCAGGGCGAGGCTTCCACAGGAGCCTTAGGGGCACAGTTCGGGCCACAGCAGACGGGGAAGCCCCTCTGACCATAGGGTGGCGGGACAAGAGGCGGCAAAGCCAAAGGAAATGCTGAAGAATGGGACCAGGTCAAAGTGTTGGCTGCCCGTGCCCGCGCAGCGCGCGCTCCTGGCGGCGGCCTCTTCCAACAGTCAGTGCGACGGGCTCCGTGGGCAGGGCCGCTCCTGCTCCAGGCGGCTGCAGCCCCAAAGGCCCGCGGGGCTGGCGTCATCTCCCCGCGGGGCGGCTGTCCTCACCCAGGCCGGGACGCCTGGGGCCGGGTCTCCTCACGGCTCACGGGGCTCCAAAACCGAGTGTCCCACGGAATAGGGTGGAAGACGCACCACTGTTCGGACCCAGAAATGATCAGTGTGTTCCCAAGCTGGTCAGATTCAAGGGGAGCAGACGCCAGCCCCACTCTCCAGGGCAGAAACACAGGCGCTTTGGGAATTCCACCTGCCACGTGGGAAACCCTGCAAAGGTGAGCAGTTACAGGTGACGGGTGAACATCCTTTGTAATATCTGTCACCCGCATGGAAATGTGAAACTGCCAAAGGAAGACAGGAACAAGACAAGACCGTCAACAAAAGAAGAAAATAGACGGCCAAATATTCGATCTGGGGATTTATCCAATGGAAATAATTATCTGTACAAATAGATACATCAATATTTCTTGGAACACAATAGCGAATATTTTTAAGAATAATGTCTAGCAATAACTGATGAACTATTTCTTTCCATATCATTCAGCCATTAAAATGACAAGAGAAAAGGACATTCAATAATATTTTAAAAAGTCCGCAACATACTACAAAATGAGAAAAAGCAGAATATAAAATAGTATGCATAACATTAACTTATAGAAGACATACAAAGAAACGAGAATGACATAAAAAATAGTGGCATTAAAGGTGAGTCTCAGTTTTCTCTTTGCTTACCTATAACTTCAAGTTTTTCTATAAGAAAAAGGCATGGGTTTATTTTCATAATAAATAATAAAGTATTCTAAAACATGTGTGAAGTAAAATACAGTAATAATTGTTTCAAAGATAATTCAAAATATTAAGACTACCCAAATATTATAGAAAGATAATTATAATTATTTTTAAATGACCCCCAAAACAACAGAGGTGAGGTGTGTTCATGGGTGTGTATGTGTGTTGTGTGTGTGTAGCGTAGCTTAGGAGTGTGGGGTACAGAAGGAGACTGACAAGATGTACTAATCATTGAAGCTGGATAATAGATTCATGTGAGTTCATTTTTTTTACCTGTATGTATTTTTAGAAAATTTCATAATAATCAAAAAAGCCTAAGAGAAATCTAAGGCTAAGAAAAAAAAAACTGATATAAATATTCAAAGGAAAGACTATTTCTTCTGACAAATAAAGCCAAATTTTGAATAAAATGTTGCTTTCCAATTTAAAAAATTAAAAATGCTAGATGCAAAAAGACTGGAAGCAAACCATGTTTCAAAATAGGAACTTGGTTAAATATACTTCCCCTTCACCAAATGAAATTATTGCCAGTGGGTGAAGATTCTGTTGAAGAAGAATTTGTAAAATGGAAAAATGAAGCCATTAAACTACCCAGGTTTTCTCTCCCTTGAGTCCCTAAGTGTCAGACGGTGGTGAATTCCATGTATGACGTGACTGGGCTATGGACTGCCCAGACAGCTGGTCGACCCCTACGTCTTAGTGTCTGAAGGGTCTTTCTGGAAGAGATCAGCAGTTGGATCATCCAGCTGAGTAATGCAGAGGACCCTCCCCATGGTGGGGCCCTGGGTGAGCAGGGACGTCAACGTTTCCTGCCCTCAGCGCTCCAGGTTCTCAGCCTTCACTCTCAGCTCTGGAGTCGACACCACTAGGTCTCTGGGTCTTGGGCTTTTGAACTATACCACCAGCTTTCCTGGGCCTCCGGCTTTAAGAAATCCCAGATCACAGAATTGCTCAGCCTCCATGACCCCGTGAACCCATACAGTACACTATATAATGCAATGTGTAACATATAGCTGGCTTTAATTTGCTCTGCTTCGGTAGAGGACACTGACTAATACAGATTTGTTTTAGTTCAGTATTCTACAACATGGAATCACAGATTGGGTGGCTTCAACAACAGAAACTTTTTTCTCACAGTTCCAGATGCACAAAGTCCAAGGCCATGGCGGACTGGGCATCTGGTAAAGGCCCACTTTCAGGTTTGCAGGTGGCAGAGAACAGAGATCTCCCTCCAGTGGCTCTTGTAACAGCACTAATCCCAGACAGAGGGCTCACCCTCATGGCCTAATCGTCTCACAAAGACCCCACCACCACCTACTAAGACCATCACACTAGGGATTTTGGCTTTGACATATGAATTTTGCAAGGACACATTCACTCCACAGCACATCCCTAATGCCAACATTACATACACTTTCATTTTTTTCCTTTCTGCTGAGCAATGGAATATTTTTTCTCCCTCATACTTAAATGTTTACCTGTAAATTTTCAAATAATGGTTTTAAACTGTTCAAAAAATATTATTTGATCAAATTTAAAATATTAATATGTCCAGAAAAAAATACAGGCTTGGCTATCCAGGGGAGTGCTAACAAAATGTTGCTTCTCTTGGCCATGACCCCATTCCAACTCAAAGTTTGGTATGGAGGTGGGGGGTGACACTGATTCATTAATCTCTTTTCAAAACTGTATCTAAAGTATGTTCAAAATGCCCTATTCTCATCAATTCATAGCAAAAAAATGCAAATGACTGATAAATATGAAAAATGTTCACCACTCAACTAATCAAAGAAATGCAAATCAAAACAACAAGGTAATACTTTTCATCTATCAAATTTGCAAATGCTTTTTAAATGCCAGTCCCAGATGCCGGCTAAGGTGAGAAGCAACTCACAGTGGCATAAACTGAAAAATGTTTTGGCAAAACAGAGCAAGAGCCTGAAAGATAGTGATCCCCTTTGACCCTGTAAATTCTCTGCTAGAAATCTGTAAGAAACGAATGTGATCAAAGATTTACACGCCAAAAAATTCAAAGCAGTGGCATAACAACAAAAGCCTTTCCGCATCCAACAGCTTCGCGCTGGGTCACAGCCCCCAAGCTCCGGTCCGTGCAGTCTTAGGGGAAACCACCAGAGCCGGAAAGTGGTCAGGTAGCTGGGACTCCGTTCTGCTTTCATCTGCTTTACGTGTTGAGTTTCAGTTAAGATTCATGACTTATTTTTATACCTGTCAGTCTACCCCAACTAAGAGCCATGAAGCTCCTATGCAGAGTACCTGCCCCCAGGTTCTCAAAACTACACAGCCCGCCCACTCACACTCTGACACTTCCTCCTCCTCCCTCTCCCCTTCCCAGTCCTATTCTCCAGTAAGATTCATTCTCAATTAACTTTATACACAGAAGACCAACTCTATACTAAGTAAAGATCTCAACAATTTGCATGCACGCACACACACACACACACACACAATTGTTTGAGAACTAGTTTTACAGCTAACTCTCATAATACAACTCATTGAGAACAGAGGTCCTGCTTGGGAAGTTAGTGCAAAGTGACGCTTGTTGTTAATTTAACAATTAACAATCTTATGTATGACATCAGTGACCACCTGAAGCTCTTGCCATGAGCTGCCGAGGCTATGGAAGCCTTTTGAATCCACAAACTCCATCAATATTTAGAAAAGGCCATTAGCAAAGTGGAAGTTCTCTCCTCCCTTCAAAGGAAATTACATTCTTCTTTGATGGCCCCTTCTTTCTGTTGGGGTCTCATTCACAGAGATCCTTCATGTAAGACATTTTTTGCCACAGTGTCTTGGCTTTCCACACCTGAGATGCTCTCATGGGCATCTCATGGGAAGCCTTAAGAGCTGATTCTGAGGTCAGACCAACACGACATTTATGTTGGAATTATACTTGCTAATCAGTTACAACCATAGATTAGCTATGGGTGCAAGAATTGGTTACTTCTTGATATTTGTCTCTCCAATAAGTAAATGAAATGGAAATACAAAAAAAAAAACTGATCATAAATCAACAAAAGTGTCCTCTAAAAATCAATATGGAATTCACCATGAATAGTTCTGAATATTTTATCATTATTTGTGTGAATCGGTGTGCTATGCACACTTCATATGAGTAATATTGACAGTCAACACTGTGTGTATCTGAGGAGCTTTCAAGGTTATGGAAAAATGATATATAAATATGTACATAAATAAATACATATACACAGAACCATGATATACATTTCCATAAACATTTTGAATCTCCTCATATGCATGGATTTCAAATTTTTTGTCTGACATAAATTTAGCTTTTTATTCCATTTTTCCACAAATTTTGTCAAACCCTCATACATTTTCCCAGAGAGCAGTTGTTAAACACTGACCAGCACGCTATTATCTAAGAATACTCTTTCTCAGAGCAAGGAGGTGAGCAACTAAAGCAGTTTGCAAATGGAGATGCTGAAGAAGTGAAAGAACTCATAGGAATGGGATACTACGGCAAAACTGTGGAGATAAACCAGAAATGTTCTGGGCTGGCACTGTGGCCCAGTAGGCTAATCTTCTGCCTGCAGTGTCGGCATCCCATATGGGTGCTGGTTCGAGTCCCAGCTGCTGCACTTCCAATCCAGTTCCCTGCTATGGCCTGGGAAAGCAGTGGAAGATGGCCCAAGTCCTTGGAACCCTGCACCCGGAAGGAGACCCGGAAGAAGCTCCTGGCTTCGGATCGGCACAGCTCCAGCCAATGTGGTCTTTCGGGGAGCGAACCAGTGGAAAGAAGACCTTTCTCTTTCTCCCTCTCACTGTCTAACTCTACCTCTCAAATAAATAAATAAAATCTTTAAAAAAACAAAACCAGAGGGGCCGGCGCCGTGGCTCACTTGGTTAATCCTCCGCTTGCAGCGCTGGCATCCCATATGGGCCTCGGGTTCTGATCCAGTTACTCCTCTTCCAGTCCAGCTCTCTGCTGTGGCCCAGGAAGGCAGTGGAGGATGACCCAAGTGTGCTTGGGCTCCTGCACCTGCATGGAAAACCAGGAGGAAGCACCTGGCTGCTGGCTTCGGATGGGCGCAGCACCAGCCGTACCGGCCATCTGGGAGGTGAAGCAACGGAAGGAAGACCTTTCTCTCTCTCTCTCTCTCTCTCTCTCTCTAACTCTGCCTGTCAAATAAAAAAAAAATTAAAAAAAAATAAAAACAAAACCAGAAACATTTCTATCTGAGTAGGGACACAAAAAAGGAGTAAGCGACTGATGTGCAGGAGAACCAAGAGGTTAACTGTTTGTCTTTCAGAATCCACCCCACATAGAGAAAGTAAGCAGTCTGACAGCACAGAGGTCAAGCGGCCTCCTCTGTAACCAGCTTCACAGGCAAATGAAGGTGCACAGATGACCAGGCTGTGACACCCAGACGTGGAGCCCCACGCTTCCCCCTAACGCCCTGAGCCTCTGCTACTCACCCACTAACTGTGCTCTTTCTCCGCTAATTAGATTGCAACTGAATGCAGTGAGCCTGATCTCCCATGCATTTAACAGTGCTTTATAGTTTTCAAATACCATTATATTATTATCTCATTTGATCCTCACAACAATTTTATTTAAAGCAGTGATGGCTACGTTATAAAGGAAAAAAAAAAATTCTTCCAGACCACATAAGGTTTTTGTGTGCTTAATTTAATCCTGGCTTCAAAACCAGGTTCAAGAAAAACACTTCTTTTGATTTGTCTACATTTCTTTTGAGCGCATACATGTCTGATTCCTTAAGCATTTCAGCCTGGGTTTATTTCTAAAGCACTTGCTCTTATCATTCTTCCTGGGATGGAAGACAAAATCTCCTGATTATAATGAACTAAAGGGCAATCATTCCTTTCTTAAACCCCGGTCTATGACTTTATCGGGAAAAACCTCTGAGAGGAAGAGATACCATCTCTCCCTTCCATTCCCTCATCCTCTTCTTCCATGGCATAAAAGTTCAGACACAGTGTGTCCTCAAGAAAATTAGGCATTAATGTTTTTTCCCAGCCTGTCCTGAGTTGCATGGCAAGCTCCATATCAGAGGGAGACACAGCAAGAGTGCACCTGGTGCAGCAGGTTAAGCCGCCGTCTGCGAAGCCAGCATTCCATCTAAGAACCAGTACCAGTACCCGTTGATCCACTTCCCATCTAGCTCCCTGCAAATGCCCCTGGGAAATCAACAGGTGATGACCCAAGTGCTTGGGCCCCTGTCATCCATGTAGGAGACTCGAATGGAGTTCCAGGTTCCTGGCTTTGACCTGAACCAGCCCTGGCCACTGTGACCATTTAGGGAATGAACCAGCAGACAGAAGCTTGATCTCTCTGCATCTCTCTCCCTCCCTCCCTACCTCTCTCTCACTCTCACTCTACCTCTGCCTTTCAAATAAACAAATCTTTTTTTTTTTTTTGACAGGCAGAGTGGACAGTGAGAGAGAGACAGAGAGAAAGGTCTTCCTTTGCCGTTGGTTCACCCTCCAATGGCCGCTGCAGCCGGCGCGCTGCGGCCGGCGCACTGCGCTGATCCGATGGCAGGAGCCAGGAGCCAGGAGCCAGGTGCTTTTCCTGGTCTCCCATGGGGTGCAGGGCCCAAGCACCTGGGCCATCCTCCACTGCACACCCTGGCCACAGCAGAGGGCTGGCCTGGAAGAGGGGCAACCGGGACAGAATCCGGCGCCCCAACCGGGACTAGAACCCGGTGTGCCGGCGCCGCTAGGCGGAGGATTAGCCTAGTGAGCCACAGCGCAGGCCCAACAAATCTTTTTTAGAAAGTGTACCTGGCTATAAAATTCCCAAGTAGCTTCATGAAGAAGGGTGGTTCCCAGGCACTGAGAAAACCAGATGCATGCAGCCTCAGAGGAAAGCGACGTGGAGAGAAAACAGCAAGTGCGTAGGCCGCTCTGCATGACTGTACAGAAACACCTGAGGCTGGGCAACATGTCTACCTAGTGCACGGTTCTGGAGATGAGTGACCCATCCTGGGGAAGGGCCTTCTTGCTGGCAGAGTCCCCAGACAGCAAAGGCCCTCACACCGGGAGACCAGACGCCTGCGCGTGTGCATGCACGTGAATGCATTTGTGTTTTCTGATTTCTTTCCCCCTTTTTTTTATAAAGCCGTCAGGACTGAATCATGGAGGCTCCACTCTAATGGCTTCATCTAATCCCACTCAGCTCCCAAAGGCCTCACCTCTGTACACCGCTGTCAGGTTTAAGTTTCCATCGTTTATTACTTCATGGTGGGGATCAAATTCCAACACGAGTTTCAGAGGGGACAGATCATATTTAAAAAAAAAAACAAAAAAACAAAAAAAAAAAAACAAAAAAACAAACAAACAAAAAAAAACAGTGGAAGGACAGAGAGAAAGAAATTAATTGAGTTTCTCCTACATAATCCACAAATGTTCAGAATGTTATCTCCTGAATCTTCAGCGATTTGACAAAGGTATCAGCAGTCCCATTTCTCAGATGACAACACTGAGATTCGGATTCAGAGGCTGATTAATTAGAAACTAGCTACAGCTTTATCTGCGACTGCATGGACCAGTGAATCCCACAGTATGGATGCCAGCCAGCAGCCTCACCTGGGAACATGTTGGATGTGCCAGTTCTCAGGGCCCACCGCAGGTCTCCAGAATGAACCACAGGCTATAAGGCTATAAGGGAGGGACCCACCAATTATTTTTTAATATTTATTTATCTGAAAGGCAGAGTTACAGAGAGGCAGAGGCAGAGGGAGGTCTTCCATCTGCTGGTTCACTCCCCCAGATGGCCGCAATGGCCACAGCTGTGCCGATCCGAAGCCAGGAGCTTCTTCTGGGTCTCCCATGCAGACGCAGGGGCCCAAAGACTTGGGCCAGCTTCCACTGCTTTCCCAGGCCATAGCAGAGAGTTGGATTGGAAGTGGAGCAGCCAGAACTTGAACTGGTGCCCATATGGGATGCCGGCACTGCAGACAGCAACTTTATCTGCTACACCACAGCACCTGCCCCCCAGCTTGTTTTTAATGAGCCCTCTACATTATTCTGAGAAAGATAAAATTTGAGAACCCTGCTCAACTACACAGGTTAACCAATGTTTTCTGTAAAGGACCAGAGAGAAAATGTTTTAGGCTTTGCAGCCAGATGGTCTGTGTTGCAGCTACTCAACACTGCTATTGGAGCACAAAAGTGGCCACAGACAATACATAAACAATAAGCATGGCTGTTTTCCAGTAAAATTTAAACTATGAGCAATGAAATCTGAATTTTACATCATTGTCATTGGTCACAAAATTGTTTTTGGCTTTTTTCCCCCAACCATTAAAAAATGTTTAGAAAAAAATATGAAGGAAAAAAAAAACTATTCTCATCCCAAGAGCTGCACAAACACAGGTCACAGGCTGGATTTATCCCCACTGTGCACAGTTTGGCAACCACTGCACCAGGGCTAAGCAATGCTACCTACTAAATAGGAACATTTATTGGGGCAATGGCACAAAGATAAGCAACCCTGGGGCCATCGCTGTGGCATAACAAGTTGAGCTGCCACTTGCCATGCTGGCATCCCACTTGGGAGCTGGTTTGAGTCCCGGCTGCTCCACTTCCAACCCAGCACCCTGCTAATGCACCTGGGAAGGCAGCAGAATGTGAGCCAAGTCTTTGGGCCCCTGCACCCATGAAGGATACTCAGAAGAAGACCATGGCTTCAGCCTGGCACAGCCCCTGCCATAGGGGCCATTTGGGGAGTGAACCAGCGGATGGAAGATCTCTCTCTCTCTCTCCCTCTCCCTCTCTCTGTACTTATAACTTTCAAATAAATAAATTAAAACTTTAAAAAAAGATAAGCAACCCTAAACAAGGTAAAATGTAAGTTACAGGGCTGTTAAGCCACCGCCTACAATGCTGGCATCCCCTATGAGTGAAATTTAAGTCCCAGCTGCTCTGCTTCCAATCCAGCTCCCTACTAATGTGCCTGCGAAAGCAGGGGAAGAAGGCCCAAGTACTTGGGTTCCTGACACTCATTTGGGAGACCCAGATGGAGTTCCAGGCTTCTGGCTTCAGCCTGGACAAGCCCTGCTGGTTGCTTTGTTGTACTAGTGGAATAAGAAAGATTGCTCTCTCTCTTTCTCCCTCTGTCTTGTAACTGTCTTTCAAATAAACAAACTTCTTTAAAATGTAAATTATAGAATTCTCTACAGTGTGTAAGAGGCAGAGAGTCCATCTGGCTGTGGCACTTACTTCCAGGAGTGGGTGACAATCTGTGGGTCTAGGAAGATGAACAGGAACTGAACAAGGAGAGACAATCACGATGGATGCCATAGAGAGAAAGGTTGGGTAACTGGGATGGAGAGTGGTACACACAAGGTGCCCACTCCAAAATGCCTGGTATCTTGAGCTGAAAGTTGTTTGGAAAAATGTGTTATCTGTGTTTCAATGCCCCTGGGAGTACCAACTGAACTAAGACATTGGGAAAGGAACAAATTGCAGTAAGGGAAGTAAGAGCCTCACATGTAAAAGTCGTCAGCAGTGATCTCTTCCCTCCCTGCGGCTGCACACAGGAGAGAGGGTGCACTATATCCTACAACAAATGACTCCCGGTTTCAAATCCGGCTATGTGAAAAACGTTGCCAAGTATCATGCAATGCAAGAAATAATTCTCTTGACAAGTTTTCTAGTTATACAAATTAGCTCCCTTGAGAATTGCTTTGTTTTCCTAATTCTTCACATAACATTCAATTGAGTTGATTATTTTCAAACACAAGAGATCCCTTTATAATCACAAATTATAATCAATTTCAGAAATTTTTTTTTCAAGGCATACATTTTGATTAGATTTACTTCAACGCAAGCTATTGAAGCGAAATGCCCTCCAGTGTGGTAACACTTCCTGGGATAAGAGAGGGGGCACATGGTCAAGGTGGGGAAGATAGTAAGGTTCCCTTCTGATGGGCATCCAGCTTCATCCAGCACAGCAGCTAGGAGAGTGGGTTCTGAGATCGAACTCTGTTCAAACCCACTTCATGAACCCATGTGACCTCGACCAGCTGCCCATCTCTCAGAGCCTCAGCTTCTTTACCAGTGAAGTGGGAGGAACGGACAGCAGGCCCCTCTGGTGTGAATGTGTTGGCCAGGTACAGAAGGGCTTGCTGAGTTCTAACCATCATTGAGTACCTCCCAGTGACCTCTTGTCTCCAGAAAGAAACCAATCCACCATATTTTACAGCTAAAATTATATTCACTGTATGCTACCATGTGACATGGTGGCAGGCTCCAAACAGGACCTGACAAATAAGACTCTTCTCCCTCCCTCTGCTACTTGGGCACTGTAGGGACCAGACACTGCTCAGCACACAGGGAGGCATAAGGCAGAGAACAGAGTGAAGCTCACCTTCTCCTACGGCCAGGCTCCCACAAGCAGCAGCCCAGTAGGAGAGAGCAGGGCAGAAGTTCTTGGTTTATGGGGGTCCAGAGTTTGGATCCTTGCACTCTGCATGGTAGACCAATACTGAAATGACATTCCTTTGGAACATGAAACGGACAGAGTATTTCTATGATCTGGGGGTTAAGGAAAAGCTACAGGTTCCATTGGAGCTTCCACCCACAGGCAAGAGAACCTGTCCCATGTGGGTATAGGTGTGAGCAGAGGGGAGAATGAAATAAGGTGAGCACACTCTATGAGGCCCAACTGCATATGCGTGCGCACAGACTGTCTGTCTCTGTCCACCTGTCTGGAGTGGAAACAACTCGAGTCTTAGAGACACAAAAGCTTGAAGCTCCACCACCCTTTAACCTTATCACAAGGCAGTTTTCCTAACTTTCTCAAGTTTTGGGGATGAAGATTAGTTAGGTAATAAATGAAAGAAGAGATGCAGAGTTCTCTGCACAGTGCCTGCTTCCCTGCAGAACAAACACACACAGCTGTCCTCGTGGTGACCATGAGTTCTCCCACTCAGTGGTCACCTGCAAAATCACTTTAATATTCACTATCAGCCGTGCCCTGTGCAGTCAATGCTTTCAGCTGTCAAATTATGACCAAGCACAGCACTCGAGTGCAGTCCTCCCACCCCAAGCAACACTGACATTGGCATTCTTTAAAAAAAATTATCTGTTTGAAAGTCAGAGAGAGAGGGAGGGAGGGAAGGAGGGAGGGAGGGAGAGAGAGAGAGAGAAAGAGAAAGAGAGGGGGAGGGGGAGGGGGAGGGAGAGGGAGGTCTTCCATCCACTGGCTCACTCCCCAGATGGCCACAATGGCCAGGCCAAAGCCAAGAGCCAGGAGCTTCTTCCAGGTCTCCCAGATGGTGGCAAGAGCCCAAACACTTGGACCATTTCCCACCGCTTTCCCAGACACATTAGCAGACAGCTGGATCAGAAATGGAGCACCAAAACATGAACTGGTGCCCATATGGGATGCTGGCATTGCAGGCAGCAGCTCAACCTGCTACAACAAAATGCCAACCCCGACATCGACATTCTTTTACTCAAAACCATTCCCCTCTCAACAAATTGGTCAGGAGCCACAAGCGCCTGGGGAGAAGCAGGGAGCACAGCCCCTCCCCCCTCAGGTTCCATCTCCCTTGCAGGTGCTCTATTAACACCTGTTACTTCTTTTTTGGGATTAATCATGCCTTACTGAAATTATCTTTTAAATTCAACATTTCTTCCACTCTCCAAATTTCTTTGGAACATGAAGTGAGTCTTTCATCCTGGGAGCTTTACTGTCTAGCTCCTAGATTTCCTAATGGCCTAATGATATTAATTACTAAATACGAGAATAAGCACCTCATTTAAAATGAGCCAGCACATGCTCTCTATTAATGTTTGTCATTGTAAGCTTTCCCGCAAGGTCATCCCTTTAACCAGATGCATCCTCATTGATCTGTTTCATCTGCCCAGCAAGCATCACAGAAATATTCTGAATATCCACACAGAATGTGGCTGCTAACATCCTGCTGGGTAAAACCCATACAGGCTGTTCCTCGCGATGACCAGAACCCACGTCCCCTGAAGACCGTGGAAGAGAGAGGAACTGGTTCCTGTGATCACACAGAGAGTGATCAAATCATCTTCGTTTCACTTTCCCCTCTGCCTACTGCTACCCACAGAGTGGAACAGGTCCTCTTGGCCCTGGGTGGAAGCTCGGAGGAGCCCCTTAGTGTCCCCAGCTCCTCTCAGGTCAAAGAAAACTCTCAGCAGCAGAAAACAAGGATCCAAGAGAAAGTCTACAAGGTCAATGGTGGGGCTGGTGCTGTGGCGTAGCCAGTAAAGCTGCCACCTGTAGTGCCAGCATCCCATATGGGCACCGGTTCAAGTCTCTGTTCCACTTCCAAACCAGCTCTCTGCTATGGCCTAGGAAAGCACTAGAAGACGGCCCACGTTCTTGGGCCTGTGCACCCATATGGGAGACCTGGAAGGAGCTCCTGGCTCCTGGCTTCAGACTGGCCCAGCTCCAGCCATTGTGGCCATTTGGGGAGTGAACTAGCAGATGGAAGACCTTTCTCTCTCTGCCTCTGCCTCTGCCTCTCCATAACTCTGCCTTTCAAATAAATAAATAAATCTTTAAAAAAAAAATGTCAATGGTCTTCTTTTCCAGATCTGTCTCTAAAAGGATTTTCATAATCTCCTTGACCAAGACTTCCCACATCTCATTATCCTACATGGTACATGTGTGTTCACACACAAAAGAGAAGGATGCAGGGGTTCAGAGGGCCCCACGTCCCTGAGAGAATCACAAGGCACACAGAGTCAGGTCACAGCCTGACACAGCCCTTTGTCCCCAGCTGTGGCTGGAGAAGAATGCTTGCTTGCTTGCTTGCTTGCTTGCTTTAAAGATTTATTTATTTGAAAGTCAGAGTCACATAGAGAGAGAAGGAGAGGCAGAGAGAGAGAGGTCTTCCATCCACTGGTTCACTCCCCACTTGGCTACATAGGCCGGAGTTTCACTGATCTGAAGCCAGGAGCTTCCTCCAGGTCTTCCCACATGGGTGCAGGGGCCCAAGGACTTGAGCCATCTTCTACTGCTTTCCCAAGCCATAGCAGAGAACTGGATTGGAAGTGAAGCAGCTGGGACTCAAACTGGTGCCCGTACGAGATGCCGGCACTGCAGATGGCAGTTTTATCCACTATGCCACAGTGCTGGCCCCCTGAATTCTCTCTTCCACCTCCCTACACCTTGCCATCCCCATCTATATCCAAGGAGCCACCAATACCCACTGTCTACACTGGCTGTGAAGAGGAAGTGAGGCTGTAGGTAGCGAGAACTCATTTCCCAGCACTGAGTAAGCCATAAGCCAATGTTATTTACTGTTAGGACCCTGAAAGAACTCCAACTCATCTAAACTTCCCAAAGTTGCCGGCTTCTTTGTCTTCACGCACACTCATGCGGAAGAAGAGGTGCTCTTTTCTCTTTTTTCCCAACACTCAGCCCACACTTCCAAGGAACTCATCCCATAGGAGCTACCAGTCAGTGTCCAGAGGGTGGGGCTTCGGCTGATGCTGCCATTGCAGGGTGCTGGCTGGAGCTCTGGGGAGGATGATAGGGTCATCCATTGGGACGCTGAATCCAAAAGCCATGGCTCCACAAAGCACAGACTTTGCGAGTGAAGAAGCAGAAAGCAATTCACTGAAATTCCCTTTTTAAAGCTGCCAAGGAAGAGATTTTGTAGGAAGAAATGGGAAAACCACAGAGTCAATGTCTTTCCCTGTTCTTGCGTCTGGTGCCATTACTCCATTTGCCTGTAGGATGGATGTACGGTGCAGCTCAAGGCCACAGTCAATGCCAACTTCTCACCAAACCTCAACATTGTGAAGGCCCCATAGCTACGGATTTCTTCCTGGAATTGTTCCTGGGTTTCTATGTCTGGATTAGGTGTCCCTCTTCCATGTCCCCGCCTTTTCCTGTTACATCAATAGATTGCATTATTTATTTATATCCCCCACTGGACTCCAAGCTCCAGAATGGCAGGGCAATCATCACTTTTTCAAGATCAGACCCTTCCTTAGCACCCTGCATTGGAATGAATGAATGACCGTGATAAAAAGGATGAGTCAGGGGTTTTGAAAGGCTTTCAGAGGGGTGTAGGCACTGTGTGGTGTACATAAGATGGGAATCTTGGCCCTGCTCCCAGCCAGATCTGGGCAACCAGACAAGTAGTCACTTCTACTCAAAGACAAGGAAAAGAGCATTCTGGAATTACTTAAAGTGGGGCTGCATATGATAAAGGATCAAGCAAACCTACATACAGAAGAAAAATTAATTTACAGACGTTTCCATAGTCCGTATCCTCAGAGCTAAGTGCGCATTCAGTAATGCAAATCCAAGCTGTCTGGAGCATGGTTTGGACCAAGAAATCTCCATGCACACATCAGCCAGAGCAGAGCAAGAAGTCAGAACAGGAAGACGAGACTGGACCCACTGCCGGCAGACGGAACTCCAGTGTGGATTTAAGCCCGGTGCCAACATTCATGGCTACGATTGGCTGCCATCCAGCTCTGGGCCTGCATCGGATGGGATGAGGCTCTGAGCTGGGATGTGGCAGGAGGCTGGTGCAGCAAGGACTGTCCTGCAGAGGCTCCTGGGAAGCTCAAGTCTCCAAGCAGTGATAGGTAGGTGGGGGGTGGGGGTGGGGGCAGGCAGTAAATAGGAAGGAATTTAGACAGCATCATTCCATGGGGCACTGGCCACTTCTAGGTCCTGAGTAACAACTATGAGCAGAAGAGAAACTTGGCCGGCGGAAAATAAAAATGTTTTCTCAAACTGCTGAGTGAGCCTTGTATCTTTGAGTACAGCCAATTCTTTTACTATGGTCTCAAATCAGCAATGGGCAATGTGTGCACTATTTTTGAAGGCCAGGCCACTGGACTGCACTGGAAGCTGGCACATTCAGGGACTTCTTATAGGAGAACCTTTTTTTGAGACAAGCAGTCGATCAACAAATGTGTGCTGTGCACCTCTGCTGAACAGCACAAGTGAAACCCATCTGTCGGCAGAGGCCTCCCCAGTGCCTGGGCTGCATCACAGGCTGGACACCACCGCTGGGCAGGAAAGAGCTACAGGAAGATCCTGCCTTGAGTTCTTTTAAAAAGCAAAACCACACGTGCAAAAAAGTGTGTACATTTGGGAGAGGCACTGACAGTTTAGGTGGGAAGGGGGCAAAGCAAGAACCTTAAAAATTGCTATCTTGTTGCTAAGATTTCTTTCCCTCTCCTTCTGCAGAATTCTCACCTGGTTGCTCCACATGGAATCCCCAGGCTGACAGGGACCCCTGGCTCTCCTTTCCACCATCCACCTGCTGCCTTCTTTCTTCTGCCTCTCTCTCCCCTTCCCTTCACTTTTTTTTTTTTTTTTTTTTTTTTGACAGGCAGAGTGGACAGTGAGAGAGAGAGACAGAGAGAAAGGTCTTCCTTTGCCGTTGGTTCACCCTCCAATGGCCACCGTGGCTGGCGTGCTGCTGCCGGCGCACCGCGCTAGAGCCAGGTACTTATCCTGGTCTCCCATGGGTGCAGGGCCCAAGCACTTGGGTCATCCTCCACTGCACTCCCTGGCCACAGCAGAGAGCTGGCCTGGAAGAGGGGCAACCGGGACAGAATCCAGCGCCCCAACCGAGACTAGAACCGGGTGTGCCGGCGCCGCAAGGCGGAGGATTAGCCTATTGAGCCGCTTGGTTCACAGCATTGTTTCCCTCCTATCATATCAGTGATCTCCCTGATCTCCCTACCTCCAAGGTCTCCTTGTCATCGCTGTCCTCAGCTCACCACTTACATGTGGAGACTCCCAACTCATCACTGTCTCCCCAGATGTGTTTATCCTTCCGTGTCCCAGTGTCACAATCAGACTGATGCCCCAGCCAGAGTACCAGGTATCATCTTCAACTTCCTCTCCCCCTACCTTGGCCATCAAAAGCATCAGAGTCTCCTTTCAAAACATTTCTAGGTCAAGAAGAATGGAGTGAGTCTGATGATTGGCTCACTGGAGGGAAGGCAGCTGCTATGATTGACGACCCCCCTAAAAACACCTGGAATGAGAGAAGGGAGGTTTTCCAGGAGAAAGACAATGGACAATGTGGGAAAGCCCACAAAGTGGCGCAGCAAGAAACTGCAGCCAGGATGCACGTGAATCCCGTGAACTGGCTTCCGGAAAGTGCGTGCAGAGAAGCAGGCCGCCACCATGGTGAAGTTCAGATGCCAGCCCCTGGGAGAGGAATGGAAACAGTGGACTAAAACAGGGGACGGGTCCTGGGCAAAGCGATTCGGGCAGAGTCCTTTATCAGAGCAAGTGCTGATATCAGAACATGGCTGCTGGGGCAGCCATGAGGAAGCACCATGGATCCAGTGGCTTCAACCACTTCAACCTCCATGCTGGAGGCTGGAAGTCCAAGATCAAGGTGCTAGCAAGGTTTGTCTGAGGCCTCTCACCTTGGCTTGCAGATGGTGTCGTCTCCCCGCATCCCCAAGTAGCCTTTCTTCTGTGCTGGGTGTTGTCTGTGTCCTAATTCCTCTTAATGAGGACACCAGTCATGCTGGAGTAGGGCCCACTCTGATGGCTTCATTTTAATATAATCCCTTTTCAAAGACTAGTTCCAAATACAATCATGTTTTAAGGTCCAGGAGATTATGACTTCCACACATTAATTTGGGGAGATTTAATTCATCCCACAACAAGCCACCACAGTCAGAACCAAACTGTCCGCCCTAGGAGAGAGCTGGTGGTGAATCTCAGAGTGGAGAAATCAGAGCCTCTAGGAACCTCCTTGCAGCCTCAGCCACAAAGCTGAACACCTCTTGTAAAAGGCACTTCTAGTTCCTATTGACCGACTCCTGAGATGGAGGAGGTTAGAGAGCCTGAGACATCACAGATCACGGAAGACCCATACCGTGATCACTCCCAGCTGGACGCTGCACACTTAGAAAGACAAGAAAGCCTTCCCAGGTTGTCTTGAAAGCAGAGGCCAGGTTGCTTGGCCACTGTAGAGAGTTACCTGGACTGCAACCTTGGTTTTTCTATGACACAGAACTATGCTGACCTGGGCAGCACCAAGGTCTGCAGGGTTCTCACACTGACCCTGGCCATGGATCTCCCATTCTGTTCCTTTGAATAAAAGATAGCTTTGCCCCTGTTTTAGCTTATTCTTGCTCACAAGTGAATAAAAACCTACTGTAAACCCACCTGGGAGGTTAAGAAGACTTGATTGTCTCATGGTGGGAGAATTTAGGAGGAAGCAGGCTGTAGGGAATGCACTGGATGGACAGTCCCACCCTCACCCCCAAATTCACATCCACATTCATGTTAACACAATCTTATTTGGACACAGGATCTTCGCCAATGTGATACAATTAATATGAGGTCATTCTGGATACAGGAGGGCCTTGATCCTTACAAGGAGAGAGATGTTCAGAACCAGGGAAGAAGGCTACATGGTGACAGAGGCAGAAAATGACAAGGACTGTCAGCAACGACCAGAGCTGGGCCAGAGGCAAGGAGCAGATGTCTTTCTAGAGCCTTCCCGGAGGGCAGGGTCCACCTGACACCTTAAAGTCGAACTTCCAGCCTCTACAACTGGGAGACACCCAACGTCTTGTTCCAAGCCACTCTGTGTGTGGCTATCATTAGGGCAGCCCTAGGAGACTGAGACAGTGGGTGCTGTGATTATCTTCCTCTTCAAAGAGCAGAAAGTGAGTTTCCAATGGGATCAGTAACTTGCCCAAGGTCACTGACTAAGGAGTGGTAGAGCCAGGATTTTTGTGCTGCTTTGATGAGGTGTAATCCATATCCCATACAATTCACCCATTTAAAGTGCACAATTTGATGGTTTTTCATATATTCACAGACTCGGGCCTCCATCTGCTTTAGAACAGGGACTTAAAGCCAGGCAGCCTGGCTCCCAGGCTATGCTCTCAATCCTGATGCTATGTTATTAAAAAGAAAAGAAGACAACCTGAGCAGACTAAAAAATAGTAATTACTGTCCCCAGTGAGCATCTCTCCAGAGCACGTTTTGCAATGATAAACAATGCCCTCAGCAGAAGCTGTGGGTCTCCTTACAAACTCCAGACCCCACTGTGGAGACCAAGGACTGTTAGATGAATAAGGCTGGGACTCTGTTCTTTCTCTATTTGCACAGTAGAAGCCGTGCTCTCTCTGTGTACACTTGACTGACTGAGACTGCACATGGGCGAGGACGCCTGGGACCTGAGGGAGCATCTCAGGTTAAGCAGCAGGATGGCAGAGTCATGGGTCAGTGAGGGTGAATAACCTGAGCTGAGATGCTTGCCAAGAGCCTACACATATAACTCAGACTGGGAAGCTAAAAATCCTACCTCCAAAAAACACCAAGTTAATGGATGTGTAATTAAATGTCTAGAAAATGCAGCATTTTAGAATGTAACTTGGAATGTAAGCTTCCTGGATGTGGAATTAAATGTCTACAGAATGTCAACTTCATTAAGGTCCCTGCAACTCAACACGTGTATCTGAGAATTGCATATCATGTGGGATGGAGCACTTTTTCTTTAAATTATGATCAATGTGTTAGAAGGAGTGGCACAAAGAGCGCCTGCCTGATAGTTCAGGGGCTCCATGACAAAGGAGTATTCTAACCGCAGCCCCTCTTAGAGACCGTATCCAGTAGAGTTCAAGTTATTTATTAAAGTACGCCTTTGAGGGCTGCCTACAGACAACAGCCAGGACATTCGCTGAGCCTTACTTCACCTTCCCCTTGGAAGCCTTCGTCATTGATGGCTAAGAAAGTGCGTCCCATTGGAGCATCCCCACAATGGAGCTGGCCTGCCCGGAGCAGCCCGAGGCGGGCAGAGGAAAACAAGCAGAGGCTGGGGGTGGGGGTGGGGGTCAATGCCTCTGTCAGGAGCAGCCCGTAGCACTTGCAGTCACAGCTCTGGCCTGGCCTCCCGGGGGGACAGAACAGGCAAGGCTGCGATACTGCATTGCCCTGTCAGTCACAGGGAAGCGATTCTTTGGGTAATCAGTCAAAAGCCTCCTTGGAAATGAGAAATGAGCCTGAACACCAGGCTGTTTAAAAAGATACTTATTGTGAAATGTGGAGGCAGCAGCGCCTTCCCTGAGACGAGACAGGCGCTCGGCATGAATTTCGCCAGATAAGTCTAGAAAGGCAGTGCAGGCACCGGGATATAAATGAGATCCAGCCTCGACACCAGCGCTGTGAACACAGCCACGGGGAAGACATCATCCCTCGGAGCAAGGATGCCTGTCCCTGAGCTGTGAAAGGGACACACACAATCCCGCAGCCCCTGCCAATGAGGGTCCCCATGGACCCGCCAAGAGCACCCTCAGTCCTGCGTGAAGACGAACGCGGCTAACTCCTTTACAGTGGGGATGACATCTGAAATGACGTGTTGCCTGGAATTTATGCCAAAACACTCCAGGGCCCCCTCAAAAAAAATGTTGGGGGATGGGCAGAAAAACAAGATTGGCAAGATGCTGGTTAACTCCTGGAGCTAGACGATGGATACTCCAGGGTTCTTTATGTTATTCTTTCTAGACTTGAAAATGTCCACATTAACACGTATTTTGAACAGAGCTTTTCTCCCATATTCATTCATGAATCTTACTTCTTTGCAGACAAATACTTGGGAGAATGAACCAACCACACTTCCCAGGCTTTGTGGCCAAATGCAAGCTACAAAGTTATATTTCAGATACACACATGCACACACATAGCCAAATGTCTTATTTGCTACATTTACATTTACTGGGGTCTTCAAAAGGTTCACTGGGAAAAAAATGTGCATTATGAAAATACAGTGCATGGATTTCAAACTTTTGCTTTGCACCAAAATATCTTTTAATTACATTTGTCCAGAAACTTTCTGAAGTACCCTTGTACATTATGTGGCGTGTCAAGTTCAGCACACACCATTCTATGTGCATTTTATTATTTAATTTTTATGACAATCACATGAGGCAAAGGACTAATGAAATCATGCAAGGTCATGGAGTTAGTAAATACCAGCTCCAGTTTTCAATCCCACCACTGAACGGCTCTAGGCCTGGAATCTCACCACCTGTCTCTACGAATCCTCACTCAATGATGCTGAAAAATCCAGAGTGTACAATCATGTACACAGTGTACAATCAACTGAAAAGGCTCCTCTCTGTCAGAGTCAAGGTCAAAGGAGTCCCAGCCCAGCCCGGCTATTTCTCCTCTCCCTTCCAGGTCTTACATCAACACCTCCAGTCCTTTCTTAAGTCCATTTGGGCAAATTTGTGGGCACCTGTGGCCACCCAAAGAAGCTCACACAGCGGCAGCTTCTGTATGAACAGCTGCTCCCAATCCTGAGGCTGCCTTCTCTCACATTATCACTGTCTGCCACACAGTGGGACCCCAGCACTGAGTTTGGGGGCCAGAAATGTGGAAGAGGAGCAGTTTCCAAGTGGCCATTCCACTGTTACCTTTTAAATAAAACTGACCATGATAGATTTTATTTTTTTGACAGGCAGAGTAAGACAGTGAGAAAGAGAGAGACAGAGAGAAAGGTCTTCCTTTTCCGTTGGTTCACCCCCGAAGTGGCCACTACAGATAGCACGTTGCGACCAGCACACTGCACCGATCCGAAGCCAGGAGCCAGGTACTTCTCCTGGTCTCCCATGCGGGTGCAGGGCCCAAGCACTTGGGCCATCCTCCCCTGCACTCCTGGGCCACAGCAGAGAGCTGGACTGGAAGAGGAGCAACTGGGACAGAATCCGGCGCCCTGACTGGGACTAGAACTTGGGGTGCCAGCGCCACAGGCAGAGGATTAGCCTAGTGAGCTGCAGTGCCGGCCACCATGATAGATTTTCTAAAGGTAATTGGGCTCCATTGGAAGCAGACCTTAAGAATTTGAGCACAAGTAGTTTTGGAGGAGACTCTGTAGGGGAGTGCGGAAATGAGTTAGGGAATTGAAGGCAGCCAATGCTAATAAGCAGGCATAGCCATGGGTACTGGGCTCAAGTCTACTGGGAAACAACACAAAACATACATCAGAGTTTCCCACCTGAGAGGGAAAGGGAGAGGTAAGGAAGCCAGGGGAGTTATCCTGCAACTCCCACCCACAGTTGGCTGAATGCTGCCCCGGACACCAGGCACACTTTCATCCTGACCACCCCCTGCGCATGGGCTAGCGTAGGCCTTTTGGTGCAAAAGCATGGGTTCGGCAGTTGCATGCTGCTGGCATGTATTAGAACGGTGAGGCCAAGCTAGCAGGACATTGAGAGCACTTACTTCACACGTAGAACCTGTAACCCTCTCCACCTAGTGACCCTCCAGGCTGAGCAATATCTTCCTCCCTTCCATAAGTCACTCTGAGGATGCCCACTGAAGCTCTGATACTACCTAATGAGCCTACACACGTCTGCCTCCATGCAGGCTTGCCATGAGAGAGGTGCCCTGGTTCTCCACTTTGGTTGGCTTTTCAAGTTGGTCAACCACTGGTTTGATGCTGTCTGATCCTAGGATTTCTACTACTACTATTTATACACTCATTTGTGTCCCACTATGGCAATAATAGTGCCATTAACAAGAGCAATGCCTCCACACTAGACTATAGGCTCCACAGCATTTTAGATTAACACTGCACACTCACACCTATAGTACAGTCTGCTGCTGTAAAAAACACTCAACAAATATTTAAGGAGTGGAATGACACGTGCTCAGTGAACACTTTGTTCTATAAATCTTTGCTATAATACTTTCATCTATAAATCTTGTTCTATAAATCCTAAGTATTTTCTTAGGATTGATTTCTAGAAGCAGAATTACTAAATTAACTGTCCAAAGAATTTAAATATTCTACTTATACCCATATCAAAATATTCTTCAGACCCTTCCTAACTAGCTGACACTGCCAAAAAACTTTCTTTACCCCTAAACTTATGATCCTTCCAGAAATCCTTCCAGCTACAGGCTGACTTCACAGAGCAGACAGCCAATTAGCCTCCCACGGCTGAGCAACTCCTGGGCAACACTGTGAGTACCTGACCGGCAACACAAGCACTGCCCACCGTGTGACAGAGCCACCCCCGAAGTGGACAACACCAGGCTCCACAGGGAGCCCTCCACCTCCTCGGCTTTGAGGGGCTGTCAGGACTCAGCACAGTGGTTCCCAAACGTGCAGGACAGAAAGGCAGGTTCCCAGGAGTCTGATTTCGCAGCACCTGTAATGGTCTTTAGAACCTTGACTGTGAACAGATTTTCCAAGCGATTCTGATGACCGAGCAAAGCTGAGCAATGATGACTCAGCAGAACCACGAGTCGTGAACACAGTAGGGTCTAAGCTCCCAGGTAACTGGTGGTGAGCATACACAGCATTCAGTTCCTGTCCTTCTAGATCAACCCATGAACCCGTTAGATACTCACCCTTCATTCGCCCTACAAACAACCTGAGTGTCTGATCCTTAGTACCACTGGACAGCTCGTTGTGCTGGGGACTGTCGTGTGTGCTATAGGAGGTTTAGCAGCATGCTTGGCCCCTATCCACTAAATGATCCTAGCCCACCCCCACCCCCAGCTGTATCTCCAGACATTGCCAGATGTTCCTGGGGGTTTGGGTGAGCAAAGTCAGCTGCTAGTTAAGAATCAGCTAACTGGAGTGCGCATGTGTCACAGTGGCTACGTCATCACTTGGAGTGACTGCATCCCATACTGCAGTTGCTTGCTTCAAGTCCTAACTACTCCACTTACAATCCAGCTTCCTGCTAATGCAGATGCTGGGAGGCAGCAGGTGATGGCTCAAGCACTTATGTCCCCACCATGCATGTGGGAGATTCAGATTGGCTTTCAGGCTCATGGTTTCAACCTAGGCCAACCCCAGATGTTATGGGCCTCTGGGGAGTGAACAAGTGGATGGAAGATAGACCTCCCTCTCTCTCTCAATCACTCACTTCCATTGAAATGAAAGTAAATAATTTTTTTCAAAAAAATCAATGAACTATGGTAACCAATTATCCTAGTTTACCCAGAACTGTTAGCTAAAAGTCTATACCCAGGAAACCTCTGTCTCAGGCAGGAGAGACAGCTACTGAACCTAAAACAAGTTCCCTTTGGAGGGCTGAGGGTAGCTCATGTGCCACTGAGAAGTCCCAACTTCCTCCAGGCATGCAAGTCAAGATCAAGGCTGTGTTGGGACTGGCGCTGTGGCACAGCAGGTAAAGCCTCCACCTGTGGTACCGGCATCCCATAAGGGTACAGGTTCTAGTCGCAGCTACTCCACTTCCTATCCAGCTCTCTGCTATGGCCTGCGAAAGCAGTGGAAGATGGCCCAAGTCCTTGGGCCCCTGCACCCATGTAGGAGACCCAGAAGAAGCTCCTGGCCCCTGGCTTCAAATTGGCTTAGTTCTGGCCATTGCAGCCATTCAGGGAGTGAACCAGCAGATGGAGGACTTTCTCTCTCTCTCTTTTTCCTGCCTCCCTCTGCCTCTACCTCTCTGTAACTCTGACTTTAAGGTAAATAAATAAATATTTAAAAAAAAAAAAAAAGAAAGAAAAGATCAAGGCTGTGTCATGGACCCCAAAGTGGGGCTATGATGAGAAGTTCATTGAGACATCCCCTGGGGGTCCAGAGAGGTCTGTACACCCACCCTACTATACTGTGAGCTCCATGAGAGAAGGCTAAGGATCTCCTGCCTCAATGATACCCCAAGTGCCGAGCACAGAGCACGTGAAACATAATCAAGAGTAATTGCTGAACAGCTGGCGGATGGATGGATGGAGGGATGGACGGACGGACGGACTGAGAAACTAGAGTTAAGTTATCCGGTCTTGCTAAGCTTCTGTCTATAGAATATGGATGATAGCATCTTCTGTGTGAGGCTGCTAGGAGGATTAAATGAGAAATTGAACCGCTGTGTGTGGCTTCTGGCTTAAAATGCATAACGCAGTGCCTTGCACACAGTAAATGCCGGCTCCCTTCCTCCTTTTCTGGGGTCCAGAAGAACTAATTAAATTTAATTAAATGATTCTGAAAGATGCGGGGAGGTAGATGAGGCCCTCACAATGCCCACAACACAGACAAGCAGGAGTGAGGAAGATGGAAAATACTCTTATCTTTTATTTCTATCTCGTGGTTGTCATTTCAAATTGTTCCTAATTCAGATAATGGATCCAATAAATGAGATTCCACAGTGTCCTGCCAAGTGCTCTCTGTCTTGCGTGCCTTGGCATCTGGGACCCTTTAATAACCAGCCCTCTGTGTATTAGGCCGACTCTGCCTCTGAGCCACCAAGACCCTCGTGCCCTGGGGCTCACAAAGTGTTAATCCAGACAAAGCGGGGGAGCACAGGGCAGGGCCCAGCCCTTACTCAGCACCAGCACCTGGGGACTACGCCTTGGCCCAGCCAGGGCTCTGCACATGTGTCCTCATCAAGATCAGCAGAGGACCTAGGCGGGGGACCTCTTTGAAGCCTGTTTTCTGCCTCTCTCTCTTAATTCTTTTTTTTAGCATAATTGTTCTCAATTTTCTTTCTTCCCCCCATGTTTACTGAAGTATGATTGACAAAAACCATATATATTTAAGGCACACAATGTGATTTTTTTGCTATAGATATTCATTGGGAAAGGATTATCACCATTGAGCTAATTAATGTATCCATCACTTTACAATTATTTTGCATGTGGTAAGAACTCTGTTAGCAATCTGCAAGTATACAATTCAGTGTCTCTCTCTCTCCCCCCGCCACCTCTGCCTCTCTCTAACTCTTTCAAGTAAATAAATAAATATTTTTAAAAAAAGAAAAGATCAAGGCTGTGTCATGGACCCCAAAGTGGGGCTATGGATGTGAAGTTCATTGAGACATCCCACCCTGGGGGTCCAGAGAGGTCTGAACACCCACCCTACTATACTGTGAGCTCTATATTACATATAACTATATTCATCATACTGGACCTTAGATTTCTAGCATTGACTCACCCTGCAAAGCCAAAACTTTGTACGCTTCGACCAGCATCCCTCATCCTGAAGCCTGTTCTTTACAGAATAGAAAGAGAAGAGATAGACGGATTTGAATGACCAGATCAAACAAGAATGAAACAGTGACTTCAATGACCTTCCAGCCTCGGGGGTCAAGGAGGGACTGGCCAGGTGAAGATGGCTAACCCTGCGAGGGGTCCCGACAAGGGGATCTATAGAGCTGAGCCTCTCTTCCGCGGCAGCCACCCTTCCCATCGGGGAGAAGTGCCCCACCCCAGCATCCTCCCCACCCCCAGAGCCTCCTCCCTGCTATCCTCCCGACTCCCAGTTTCCCCTTAGTTCCTGGAACGGCCCACGTTCCTTCCCACCTCTGGGCTCTCTGGGGGCTGTTTCTGAGGCCAGCACAATGAACAAGACACAAGTCACCTCCTTGGGGAGATTCTCAGACAAGCACACTTCCATTGCCGATTCTACTGAATCATAATTATAAATGTCCGGGGAATACCTTGTTGGATGTCTGTTATGGGCTACATTGAATTCTCTTCCACAAATTAAAATGCTGAAATCTCTAACCCCCAACATGATGGCATTTGGAGAGGAGACCTGTGGGCGGTGACTAGGTTTACATGAGGTAATGAGGGGGGCAGGGTGTTTTCCCGCTGGGGTTAACGGCCTTACAAGAAGGCACAACAGAGAACTTGCTCACAAACGTGCTTTCTCCCTTTCTCTTTCCACCAGGTGAGAACACAGCAAGAAGGTGACCATCTGCAAGGAAGAGAGAGCGCCCTCACCGCGATCGGGGCCCTGCCAGCCTTCAGAACCAGGAGAAATGAATTCCCCTGGCTTCAGTCGCCCAGCCCACAGCGCTTCGTTCTGTCAGCCCGAGATGATCAAGGCAATGTCTATCACCACAGACAGACCAAGTCTGCCCTGCTGTTGCTCCTTTATCACGCCCAGACCTCACAGGAGACTGGTGACACACCCAAGCAGATAAGCAGAGGAGGGCTGGGTGCAGGGGCAGTAACCCTGGACTCACCACCCTAGGGGAGAGGAGGGCAGCAGCCAGTCAGGGAAGTCACACAGGAAAGGACTGTGTAGAATCAGCCCCTTCTGATCCTATCACGGAGGTGCAGGGCAGCCACACGGGGCAGAAGCCAGAGGGGCAGGTGCCTGACTGTGTTCCCTCCTTCCTTCCCATCTCCTGCTAGGACCCCTGCATTGGCCAAGCTCAGCCAGAAGCCAGAGAGCACTGTAACCTGGTGCTGCCCACACAATTCAGCCCTCTGGGGCCAGAGTGAGGTGGGCAGGATAGAGCGCCAGTCTGAAGGTACAAATGAAGGATTTCTGGAACATTCTGCAGGCACCTGGTACAGCGTGAACACAAGTGGGCAGTGAATGAGTGATCATTCTGACCCTAAGCCTTCTCTCCCATGCCTGGACTAGCTACAGGGGCAGGTCTTGAAGACACTGTGTACCTTCTTCCTTTGTTTTAAAGGAGAAAATGCAGGAATGATTCCAATACTCCCGTTTTGCTCACAGGTAATCACTGTCACCATTTTGGTGAATAGCCACAAATCTGTGACCTACTGCAAAACCATCAGTTTAGTGTTCCAGATTTAGACAAACCTTGGGTACCTGCTGGCAAGACAGGTATTCCATATGTCTGCTCCACATGAGTAAGTCCTAAAAATACCAAATTCTCTCCTGGGAGAGATCAGATGTCTTCCCCCTCTCCACTACTCATTCTCTCAACACTTTATTTAAACACATTTCTCTATCCAGGCATCCAGGGTGAGGACCAATATGAGATTTAGGGTACGGCACCTGTGGAAATGCACTGCTCAGATTTCCCACTGTGGGAACCCAGGTGATTGATGTTCATACCCAGGCTGGTTTTCTCCAGGTTACTCCTCCCCGCGACTGAGCACAGCACAGTTCAGTGCCAGCCCCTTCCTGCAGGCCAGAAGGGCCAGACCACAGATGGCCTCAAAAGCCTTGTGAGGTTTTGATTTTTAACCTGAGAGAAGCTGGATCATTGAAAGGTCTTAAGTCGAGAAAGGACACAATCTGACTTTGATCTCTTTCACCCCCATGCACCACAAAAAATGGGCTGGAGTTGACAAGAGTGGAAGCCAAGAGACTTGTGAGGAAGTGATAGTGTTAGTTCAGGCAAACAGGAAAGGGAGCTGGGAGAAGTAGCAAAATAAATGGATCTGAGGGCTGTGTAGGAAGCAGGACAGTTGGGAAGCCAGAGGGGTGCGGGTTCAGATCTCCATACGTGACAGAATTCAACAATGAGATGTAGAGAGATGTTAGCAGAGGACTAAGATTTATTGGCAAAGAGGAAGAACATACTCTCCCAAGGAGTGCAAGCATGCTCTAGAGGAAGCCATGAACCACAACGTGTGGGGCCATCCCTTTACATGATCCAGAGGCACAGGGGGTGGTGCTTTGGGCGGACTTTTCCAAGAAAGAGTGAGGATTTCCATGGTCTTTTCAGGAAGACTGGGAAGTATCATACCATTAGCTGCATGATGGGAGTGGAATTGTCAGCCATGGTAATTTTATTATACGGATATAATAAACCATAGGTTGCCACCGTGTCACCATGTTGGATGTTTTCAGCCAGCTCCAGTTCTAGGTAGCAGCTTTGCTATGAGAGTGATTCAGGGTTGTTGGCCATGGGAGGTATTTTAGAGGTAGCCCTGGGGAGGGTGCAGTGACATAGTTCCTCCTGGCTCTTTCTCAAATCCCTGTCTCCTTACCTATAACAGAATCAACAGGACTTGGCGAGATGTGAGGGAGGCAGACCAAGCTGTGACTCCTTAACTCTTGATGCTGCTTTCCACAAGGGCCACTCTGATTTGTCTGTGGCCTTTATTCAACAGACCCAGGAAACCACGGAGATGGCCCGGCAGCCAAGAGTACAAAACAGACGCTGAGCCCAAATCCACCTCACAGACACAAACGTTCCCACTCTGCCAGTGTGCTGTGATGCGATGTGAACTGCATGTGCTCTGAAATCAGAGACCTGAGTTCCAATCCCCTCTCTGACCCTCACTGGCTGCAGAACAGGAGCAAGCTGTTTTAACCTTCTAGGACTCCAATTTCCAGGTGCATACATGGGGGCCATGATATCCACCCATGTTGTGGGGTGATTTTAACCTGAGTTGGCTCAACAGATGATACACATGAAAATCTCTGCAAAGAGTAAAAAATTGTAAAATGATAGTTGGTTTGGTATAATTGTACGGAAAATCATTTTCTTTTCTTAAAAGAGTACATTTATCTAGCATACTGGTTTCTGATGGTGGATGGTGGATGGTTCTATATTTATCCACTCCAAAAAAAAAGGGTAATTTCTTCTCGGGTCTTTAGTGCAATGTCACACCCCTACAAATGTAGGGGCCAAAGCCTCCCTGTGTGAGTTAACAGTGAAGTATTTCAAATGGAAGAACACAAAGTATCCTATTTTCAGTACAGGTTTCACCACCCAGAAAACCTGTCGTGAGTGACCTGTCACCTGTGTCTATAGTCCTCTTTGATAAATTACAAAAGCACTGAAGCCACAGGCAAGGAAATGTTCAATGTACAATGGGATCAAAAGAGACCAAGGGAGGAGCAGGGTTGGCCCTAAGCAAAGGCCTTAACTCAAAATAGTCAAGCCAAGAGGTGGACTTCATGACATGGAACAGAAGAGATCAGGGCTACAGCCAGCTGAGGCGTGGCTGGATTCTGGGACTTGAACAAGGTCACCCAGTTTCTCTCTGCCTTTTTCCTCTGCTGTGCTAGCTGCAGCTCCGACAGATTTCCCCTGCCCTAGGTTCAAGTCCAGAAAAAAAAAAAAAAAAAAAAGGAAGGGCGGAGAGAAAGAGAGAGAGAGAGAGAGATTCTCTCCTGGGAAAATCCTGGGTTCTACCCTTATCGGGAACCAGCTTGGGTCACACCACTATCCTTCAGCCAATCAAGTGGCCAGGAGGCTAGAGCTATGCTGACTGGCAGCAGATCTAGACCTCACGCCCGCCAGATAGAGATGAGCCCTACTCAAACACCTGGCCTGGGGATGCAGGAAAGAGATGAAGCGGAACAACGCTTCACCCTCCTCTGTCCCATTGTGGCTGGAAGCTGCCCCATGGACTGCATCATCCCTCACAGAATCGATGCCCTGTGGCCGCATTCCTCCAGGACCACAGCTCCTCTCAGTCTACTCCAAGGCTCCAGCTTGCACTGGTGCCAGTACCCAGTTCCTGCTCCCACCCAACAGACCACCACAGGAACAGCTTCCAGCTGGCACTAGTCTGTGGGTGCCTCAACATCCCTGGCACAATCTCTTACCCCAACTGCAAATCTAAGAATATTCCCTTTATTAAAATGCCTTAACCCATTTGAACTAGATTATTTTCCACTAGAGTCCTCATTTAAATCACCTGGAAAAACACCATCCCCCAATTTTTTTTTTTTTGAAGATTTATTTGTTTGAAAGACAGAGTTAAAGAGAGAAGTAGAGACAGAGAGAGGTCTTCCATCTACTGGTTCACTCCACAGATGGCCGCAATGGCCAGAGCTGAGCGATCCAAAGCCAGGAGCTTCTTCCTGGTCTCCCACATGGGTGCAGGGGGCCCAAGGACTTGGGCTATCATCTACTGCTTTCCCAGGCCATAGCAGAGAGCTGGATTGGAAGAGGAGCAGCCAGGACTAGAACCAGCCACCCACATGGGATGCTGGCACTTCAGGCCAGGGCTTTAATCCACTGTGCCACAGCGTCCCCCCTCCCAATTATTTTCTCTGTTCTACATCTACGATATCCCCCTCTCCTTTTCCCACTATAAACTAGCTCAGTATTTTACAACCCTAGAGCAACCTCTTTCAACCCCCTCACAATGCCATGCAATTGCCTCTGCCCGTACCCACAGCCAGATCACTGTGAATCTCTTCTCTTTCAGACTGCTTTCTTCTCTCTGAGAGCTTTTGAAGCTTCCCCTTTGAAGGGCATTCAGGATTCCTGTCTCAGTCTCTGTGTCTCCATCACTTCTTGTGATTTACCTTCTACCTCTTGAGTCCGAGATGTGTGATTTCACCTGCCTGTCTCCCTTGGTCTGTTACACAGTCAGGCCCCTGATGGGCTGACACCATTCAGCCTCTCACACCATCTGTGAGTTCAAGACTCCCAGAGCTCCAGGCTCCTGTTCCTGCCTGCCCATGCGCCGTCTCCACCTGGACCATCTGCAAGCCACGTGACACCTCCCAGAGGGAGCTTGCATGAGGTAAGGTTTCCAGGAAGAACCAACCCAATAGAACATATAGAGAAAAAGAAACAGAAACTCACCGTGGGAACTAGCTCAGATGATTATGGGGGCCAAAAAGTCCCACAATCTGCCGTCTGCCTCCAAAAGCCTGACAACCAGGACAGCCAATGGTGTGACTGTCACCCTGGGGATAAAGGCCTGGGAATGGAGGGGGCCATGCAGGGGGTACCAGTGTAAGTCTCAGTGCCTGGGGGTTTGAGAACTGGGAGCTCTGGTATCTAAGAGCGGATGGACATCTCAGCTCAAGAAGAGGGAGTTGGGGCTGGCGCTATGGCATAGTAGCCTAAGTCTCCCCTGTGGCTTCGGCATCCCATATGTGTGCCGGTTCATGTCCCAGCTGCTGTC